>NW_020620936.1:1028724-1298695 GCF_003573695.1 Papaver somniferum | reverse complement strand
GTTGATTAGTTGTTAAATCTATTGAATCAAATCGATTCAGATCCACAAAATCAATGGAATCAGAAGAAGAAGAAACACAAACAAAATCGTTGGAGCTCTGAAATTGAAAAGATAAAAACCAAATGATCTTATCTTCAGATGTAGTTAATCATTTTTGGTTGTAATCACATCAAACAAATCTTCTTATCCAAAACTTCTTCACCGTTGTTGCACAAGAAGATCTAATAGGAGAAGATGAAAATTAATCTGAGAAAAACCCTAGAATTTGTTTTCTCCGCAACCGAGAATGAGAGAGATGAGAGAGAAACAAAATTGAGAAATGAAAAATATCTTCTATATTCCTCTTGTATATATATTAAAGGGTAATGTTGCCATTACTAAAATTCGGAATAATTAATTACGGGCCAGATCTGAAGAAATATTGATATTTTGGGCCTAGTAGTATCATTTTATGAAAATATGGAGTTGATAATATATGATCCATTTGGTGGGGCTTCAAAATATTGAACCCATATAGTATGGTGGTTCTAGTATTTTTCACTAACAAAAACAGCACATTAGACAAAACCTATACAACGGTTATTTTGGTTAATAACTTCAGCGCTGTGTAAACGTTGAGTAAACGAAGTAAATGCTACATATCCCAGTCCCACAAATGCACATTTTCTCACCACAAAAAGAAATTGGGGTTTTGTATTTCCCCCTCAAAATAAATAACTATTTTGAATTACTCCTTTTAAAATTGATAATTGGTGAAATCCCGTGTTTGTTAACTTTTCCGTGACCACCCAGTTAAGTGTCCACGTGCAGTGCACACATATTAATAAATAAATAACTCTAAATACTCTCCCCCACTTACAATGATACCCACACCAACTCTGCACAATTGATATCAGGGGTTAGCCCAGTTGGCCAGGAGCCTGACTCTCAAGTAGGAGGTCAGCGGATCGAGTCTCCGCTCAAGAGTTTGGAGATCTCATGAAATACTCCCCTCATGTAAAATCTAGTTTAAAGTTTAAATTCTTAATGTATTTTTTTAAATTTGTTAGAGGGAGAGAGAGGATGCGAGAAAGACGGAGGGAAGGAGATGGGAGAAAAAATTTGCAGTTGGAGAGAAAAAAGTTTCGATATTTCTCTTGAAACCTTTGGTAACAAAGATTTGATCAAAGTTCTGGAGAGGGGATGGGGAGGATCAAGATCTTGGTTAGCTTTTCCGGAAGACATGGTGTTCTGGGTGATTGAAACTTTGAAGACAGTTTATAAAGGTAAGTACAAGGAGGGGTGTTTTGAAACAAAGAACGGTGATGATTTGTTTGTTATGAAGGTTTTAAAAAACAACAGTGGAGATTATGTTAGGATTTCAAGACAAAAGGAAGGAGTTGAAGGAAGCAGTTTTTCTATTTGTATTCCTAGTGGGGATAACAAAAGCTGCTGGTCGATTCTGGCAGAAGCTCTAGATCTGTTTTTGGAGCGTCATAACAAACAGAAGAAGGTAATGCAAGTCGTTCCAAAGGAATTTGATTTCCCATCTGGGTTAACATCGAAAAGTCCAAGGTTAGTTAGAACTGGAGTGGTGAAATTTTCGAAAAGGTTGAACTGGAATATGGTGGCTGTACTCATTAAGAAGAGAATGGGAATCAAGAGATTTTTGGAGATGAAAGAGGTTAAAGAAGTTGAAGCGGTGTTTGTGGTGGAGGAGAAGGAGTGGACTCAAATCTGGGAACCGAAAAGATGGAGATATAGAGATGTGAATCTCTGTGTTTCACAATGGACTGGAGAGGGGGTTGATAAACTCACTAGGAAGGTGTTGGAGAAACCAATGCAGAAGGTGGCTGTTAAAACAGTGGAGAAGAATAAAGGTGTTACCTACTCTTTGGATAATGCTGAGAGGTGTTTACACTGGTTTAAGATCAGGGGACTGAATATGGTTAATTGGTCTTCTGTGTTGATGAAAAAAATTGGTAATGAGATGTCGTTGGGGGAATTCTCAAAAATTGGGTTGGAAACTTTGAGAAGAGAAGGTCATCACTATTTTCGTATTGCGGTCACTGGCAATATCCTTCAGGTGTCGGCGGTGTTGGTGATGGAGGTAGGCGGAAAGAAGGTGGTGCTCACGACGGATTGGGATGCAAATTATGTGGAGAAGATTCAGCTAACGGAAGATGAATATCGGCGTGAGTTACGGGAGTTTGACTCATATTTGGAGGATCTTGCTCCGGTAGAAATTCAAAATACAGTTAATGATGATTTGTTGGCGCGGAACTTAAGGTTAGTTAATGAATCAGATAGAGGTGAGTCAAAAAATGAGTCGGGAAGAATGGAGTCAGATAAAACTGATTCGGTAGAGGCTGAGTCAAGATCTGGATCCGGGTCATGGGTTCATGTGTCGAAAAGGAAAAGATACCCAAATTCATAAGGGGATCAGTTGGTTTTATTAGGTCAAAATTCGACCATTGAAACTTCAAATACATTTGTTAGAGAAACTAATTTCCCAATTATTGAAGAAGAATAGGTGGAGAGTGTGATGAGTAATGAGCGGATATTAGATTCAAATAATGTAATTGAGGAGGTGAATTTACTTTCTGAGATAGAGAACAATATTGTAATGAAGCTGGGGGATCTGCAACTCTCACATACTGAGAGTTTAGAGAAGGTAATGGAGGCAGCAAAATTGATGATGCTTCATTGTTGTTCTTATGGGGGAGTTTGCGAAGGTGATAAGAAGTTGTTGAAGGAGGTGGTGCTTAAGCAAGTTATGAAGTATAAAGAAAGGTTCAGAAGGGTGAACGCAGAGAGAAATGAGGATGTTGCAAGAAGAATTGAAGGTGTTTGGGAGCAGGAGTTAGCATTAGTTGAGATTAATCCATTGAATGTGGTGGAACCAGAACAAATTCCAATAATTGAGAATGGATCTTAAAATAATCACTTGGAATATTCGTGGGCTTAACTCTTTTGAGAAAATGATGGCTTTGAAGAATCTGATTTTGGCTCAAACGCGTGCAGTTTGTACGGTGCAGGAGACAAAGATGATGAAGATGAATCAGTGGATGGTGAAAAAGCTTTGGTTTGATTCCGATTTTGATTGGATTTATATGCCATCAGTTGGGAGCAGTGGAGGTTTGTTGACCATTTAGGACAAGACTAAGCTGGTGAAGGAGAATGTGAGAATGGGTCTGAACAACATTTCTACTCTTTTCACATATAAGTCAAATGGTTCTAAATTGGCTGTTTTTAATTTGTATTCACCATGTGATTACAATGAAAGAGAGGTCTTTTGGAAGGATATGGAGGAATTGAAGAATTGGTGGGATGGACCATTTTGTTATGGAGGAGATATGAATGCAGTGAGGAACAGTGATGAAAGGAATAGGGGGGAAGGGGATAGCAGGAATACCTCTTTTCTTAATAACTTCATATATGATCAGGAGTTGGTGGATTTGCCATTACTGGGTGGTGCATATACTTGGTCAGATATGCAAGCTAACCCTTTGTTGTGCAGGTTAGACAGATTTTTTCGGAGTGTGGATTTTGATGTAATGTTTCCTGAAGCAGTTCAAATGGATCTCACTATCTCAGATCATAAACCAATTATGTTGGTAACTAAACCAGGAATTCAATGTAAGCCATACTTCAAATTTGAGAATGGTTTGATACACCATAAGGATTTTCTAAGGAAAGTGGAGGAGTGTTGGAGAATGATGAAGTATGAGGGTGCTCCAAGTTTTGTTTTCTTATTTCTTGAAGAATTGGAGTAGAGAAGAGTTTGGTGGAGTAAGGAAGATGAAAGCTGAGCTGAAGGAGAAAACTGATTTTTTAGATCAGATGGAGGAAACACATCCATTATCTGAGGAGCAATTTGGTAAAAGACTTCAAAGTTTGCTTAAGATAAAGAATATTAATGTTATGGAAGCTAGGAAGTGGTTTGCCAGAGAAAAGAAGAATGACTTCAAATGGGGAGACTCTAACTCTTCTTACTTTTTCAGAATTGCAAATGCTAGGAAGAAGAGAAATACCATTGTTAAGTTGGAAGTGGAGGGAGTTGAGCGCTTTGATCAGGCAATGATCAAATTGGAGATGGGGAATTTTTACTCAAATTTATATACTGAAGACAATGACGTGGCTTTTTCCTTAGACAAATATTTCTGTGGAGGAAAAATGTGAGATAGAGAAAGAGTTTACTGAGGATGAAGTCTATAAAGTGATTAAGGAAAGTGGAGCTAATAAATCTCCAAGTCCAGATGGATTTTCAATGGAGTTTTATAAGTGTTGCTGGCATATCATTAAGGAGGATTTTATGAAGTTGATGGAGTGAGTTCTACAGGTATGGTACTTGGGACTGGAGGCTTAACTGCTCTTTTGTGTCTTTAATTCCAAAAAAAAGAAGACTCAATTACTCCAAGAGATTTCAGACCTTTGAGCTTGTTGGGAAGTTCTTACAAAATTCTTTCAAAATTGCTGGAAAACAGGTTGAAAAAGGTTATGCATAAATTAGTTTCTGAGTATCAGGGTGCATTTGTGAAGGATAAACAGATTCTAGATGGTGTATTGATTGCTAGTGAATGTATTGATAGTCGATTGAAGGAGAGAAGACCTGGAGTCCTTTGCAAAGTTGACATGGAGAAGGATTTTGATCATGTGAAGTGGAAATCATTGTTTAGAATTCTAGAGAAGCATGGATTTGGTCTGAAGTGGATTTCTTGGATCAAGTGGTGTGTCTCTTCTTCTAATATTGCAGTATTGGTGAATGAGAGTTCAACAGAAAAGTTTAAGCCAACAAAAGGGTTGAGACAAGGGGATTCATTGTCACATTTTCTTTTCTTGTTAATGGTTGAAGTTTTATCAAAATTGATAAATGATGATGTGTTAAGAGGACATATTAATGAATTTAAGATGGTGGATAATGGAATAATGATATCACATTTACAGTTTGCTGATGACACACTGATTTTCTTGGATGCCACTGTGGAAGATGTGAGAAACTAATTTATTATCTTGAACACTTTTGAGATGTTAAAAAGTTTAAAGTTAAATTTGGACAAAAGCTCAATGATCATTATTGGAGCATATGCTATGGTTAATTCTTTAGCTTTGGAGCTGGGTTGTAAGGTGCAAAGATTGCCTATCAAATATCTGGGCTTGCCAATTGGAGCTACTTCAAGATGCAGTTCAGTTTGGGATGAGGTTGTGCAAATGATGGAGGTTAAATTGGCAACTTGGAAGAAGAAGTATTTGTCAAAAGCTGGGAGATTGGTTTTGATTAAAAGTTGTTTAGCTAGCTTGCATATGTATTTTATTTCTCTTATTCATATGCCAGCTGCAGTGGAAATGAAGTTGGAGAGGTTGATGAGGAATTTCTTATGGAACTTCAGTGCAGAAAGAAGGAAAATGTGCTGGGTCTCTTGGTTGAAGATTTGTAAACCAAAAAAGTTTGGTGGTCTTGGTATTAAGAGTTTAAGAAGTGCTGAAAGAGATTTGAAAGCAAAGTGGATATAGAGATACACTAGGGAGAAGAAATTTTTATGGAGGAGAGTGGTGCAACAGAAATTCAATCATAATCCTGAAGTATTGTTGCCTGGTGATGATAACAAGCCTAAAGGGAGAAGCTTATGGAAGAATATTTTAAGTTCTTCTGTTTTTTTACAGGAACATGTGAGATTGCAAGTGCATAATGGAAAATCTATTAGATTTTGGGAGGATAACTGGACTTCTACTGGATTGCTTAAGGACAGGTACCCAGCAATTTACAAGGTTTGTAGTAATAAGGTTGCTTCAATAACAGATATGATTGTGAATGGAAGGTTAATGTGTCCTATAAGGAGAAATCTGAATAGTCTGGAGAAGTTGGATTGGAATAGGCTGTGTAATGAGTTAGGTCATGTACATGGTCTGAATGATGAGGAAGATAGGATTCAGTTCTATGAAGATGGTTTCACAGTGAAGAAAAGTTTTGAATTGCAAGTTCAGGAGGATGTTGTGTGTGACTTCAACAGATTCCTTTGGAAAAAGCATATTCCACCTAAGGTTAGTTTCATGTTGTGGGCATATTTTCATGATTCTTTGCCTACAAGATCTATGTTACAAAATAGAAGAGTTGAGGTGCATAATGTCAACTGTGTGTTCTGCAATACTGTGGAGGAGACTGCTGATCATATGTTATTACATTGTGAATTTGCATTCAAAGTTTGGTCCAAGTTTATGGAGGCTTTTGGAGTGGACTGGGTGTATCCCATGTCAGTGAAAGGTCAGTTTGAGGCCTGGAGTTTGAATAATCTGACAGGGAGGAGTAAAGATATTTGGTGGAAGACAATATATGTTATTGTTTGGCACATTTGGAAGGAGAGGAACTCAAGAGATTTTTGTGGGAGAGCTAAGGATGTGGACGAATTGAGTTTGTTGATTAAACAGTCAATTGTGTTGTGGATGTCTGAAACTTCAGTTTTTCAGAATGTGTCTATAAGTTCTATTTTATTTCATTGGAACTCTGTGCTTCATATCTAATGCAATTCTAGAGTTCCAGGTCTGTTTATGTACATAATTTTCCTCTTTAATATAACCTTTCTTTTTCAAAAAAAAAAAGACTCTCCACAGTTGAGATTGAACAATATAAGTGTTAAACCTAAACATACTTTAGTTCTCCCGACATCAAAGTATAATTCATTTCACCCACGCTCCTCATCTGAATTTTTTTTTAAGGAGAGATAAAAAAGATTCATGCAAGCATTATTACTATTCATCATCTCTAGAAATAAAAACCCCTAAATTTATTAACTCAAACCTAACTGTAGTTCAAAAATTGATTGGAAACCCTAGCCTTAATAGATGATTGCAACGAGATTATTCTTGAAACTGAACCATGTGGTATTTTTGTAGAGAAAAAGTTTTAGAAGCTATGGCGGAAGAGCGATTAATTGTTGGTATTGCAGATATCTTAATTAGGTGGAAATATGATTGACTGGATAGATTTGAAGGAAAAACAAAGGAGCCGAATTGGTATTGGTACGGAAAGAACTGCAAATCTAAGAATTTTTGGTTGTTCTTCAGCTAGAGACGGAGACGAAGAAAAACGGTGTGAATTTTGATCCGTTTTTCAGCTAGACCGGAGACGGAGATGATAGAATATAGGGATCTCTCGACACGAGTCTATTTTTGAGGAGTAATTTATGGTTTTTAAAATACATTAATTTATTATGACATACGTTTGTTGCACGTGGACATTTAACTGGATGGTCACGGAAAAGTTAACAGACAGGAGATTTTACCAATTATCAATTTAGAAATTGGGTAATGCAAAATAGCTATTTAGTTTGAGTGGGAAATACAAAATCCCTCAAAAGAAAATGTATACAGAATTAAAAATTTGTATGGAATCAATCAATGATTTGATAAAACCATATCTCACCTAACCTAAGTAGATGAGTTCCTAAGAAAAGATGTAACATTAATACCCACCAACTCAAAGAAAAAATAAACTCTTTATACTTGGATATTTCATCATCTTTCCATGGTCTTAGATACTTAAATACCTTGCTTACCTCTACAAGAACATTTAGCTACTGGTCACTGAGGAATCGAACCATGTTGTGGTGGTGGTGGAGGCGGCATACCATGTGAAAGACCCATGTGTGGTCCAACTTGCCTCATGCCAGTACCACTTTGATTTCCTGCCTGTTATAAAAGAAAACAAAAATGATAGCTGCAGATGAGGATCTGAAGGCAAACAAACAAATTAACCAATCAATGTTTGCTGATGTAATAAATACTAACAGTGTAATTCTGTATCGGGACCATATCAGATCACCATCCTAATATTCTTGAGGTTGATACTGGCTAAACTGTGATACTTGCAGGCAAAAGGAAACTTTGAAGGGTCTTTGCATTTAAAATGATACTAAATAATCCAGTTAAGGAAAAATATGAAATGATCAAGTCTAGCAACAAATTTTCTGATCACCATCATTATTACACCCAATCAATCCAAATGAAGTATGAACAACCCGGGCAACCAATCATACATTTGTATTACAACCGTATGGAGCTTCGTAAAAGTAATCAAGGTTTCTTTATAGAGGGAAGAGTAGACACAAATAACCATTCCAGTCTCCTAGATACATATTAACAGAAGAAAATACAAGAAACATAAATCAGTGCTTATAGAACAGTGATGTTTGGTGTGTCACCCAGCGGCCAGGATACATTACAATTTTCAATTACTGGCCAGGATCTTCCCTTCCCTCCTAGAATAACGTACTGATTTGGTTAATCCAATGGCTGGCTAGCCTGGCCTTCCCTCCCATCCCAAACTAGGTTTATTAATTCTATTTCTTAAATGGCGAATGATAAATTGGGTTTTCTATTTGTATTTAACGGAAGAGATGGGTGAAAAAATTTAGACGTTTCCATTCTCTCTTCACGTTCCTCGCTCTATTTTGTAACGCCAAAATAAAACCCCTATTTGGTATATCAGATTCAATCCCTAGCTGTGATTCAAATAATCATTCCAGTCTCCTAGATGCATATTAACAGAAGAAAATACAAGAAACATAAATGTGAAAACAAAACCAATAACGATAGGTATTACCTGGTATGGATTAAGTCCTGGAACCATTCACATTTGAACAGGTAGTCCATGGTTGTATGGACCGCCCAATGAAGGATACATTTGGCCCGGTCCACTTGGACCTGAAGGGCCCTGAAGATTAGGTATCCCATTTGCATAACCACCCGCGTGGAGGTTGCTGTAGAGCATTAGCTGGTACAGATCCTGAATGCATTTGATTCATACCCGTCATATGTCCTTGTGGCATTGGAGGGACCATCTGATTGGTCGGACCTTGCATTCCCTAAATGAAAAATACATCGAAAAACTTATGAACTGAGAAACATGTTCATTATAAATTGGGCAGCATCCTTCAAAAATGACTTTGCATTAAGTTTTATACAAAATGTGTTCATTGCCCTAGATATAGTGAAAAAAATCACCACGGTTAGTATTGAAAGATGGTTTTCAATGTATGGATAAATAATAGACGGCCTAAAAATCAGCAGCCTTTTAACATGATTGAGAATTTTAGAATGATTTTATTTTTCATGAGAAGGAAGTACATTGAAAAGAACAAATTCACTGAACATCATCCCTAGATCAACTATACTTGGGTCTTGCAAGAGCTTGTACAGTAATTTTATATATTATAAGCAGATCAAAACTTATGTATAACCCGAGAGAGACAAAATAAAATACCAGTTGACCAGGCGTTGGTGGCAATTGTGGTGAGTTAGACAACGAGGGCATGGGCAAAGAACCTGCCATTGGGGGAGGGCGAGACAAATGAGAATGTGGTAGGAGGGACAAATGAGATGGTGGTGGTTGCATCTGCGATATATTTGAGGGTGGGACTTGTAAAGAAGGCATTTGCTGTTGGTATGGTTGATGTTGTTGTTGTTGTTGGGGTGGCATATGATGAGAAAATTGCTGATAAGATTGAGCTGGGGCAAGAAGAGATGGATGTGGACCTGGTGGAAGGGGAGGAGCCCCGCCAGGCATAGAAACTGGAAAAGATTGCTGTTGTTGCTCTCCTTGATCAGATGTGTCAATAGATAATGGCATTGCAACTCCAATACCAGGAATGGTTCCTTCATTTCGAGGCAGAGCAGTAGCAAAAGGTCCTGGAGTTGATGGGCCATCAAGTACTGGGAAGTTACTGGGCACACGACCCGCCATGGCAGGATTGTGGTCACCAAATCCTGAAAATGCTCACAGTAAATCAACTCATGGTCACGGAGAAATAGAGATAATGAAGACAAGCAAGGATTTCGATAGGCATAAAAAAGGACCTCATGTCTCCACGTAAAGAGACGAGATGAACATTTCAAAAACAACCTTAAAATGACCACAGAAAAGGTGTGAATGCAACCTTGGTTGTATCCCGTATTGAATTTATCACGGGGAGGATCTACTGGTCTATTTCTACACCAAAACAACCTTGTCGTATGATCATTGCTACCGCTGCACATTAGAAGAAAAAGGTGAGTACACTAAATCCTGATGTGCAAATACAATACACACACTACTGTACTGTACTGATAATCGAATAACACTGTGCTTATCCCATCCTTTGAGCACATAGACTTAGTAATGATGGTAAATCAGTCGACAATTTGCTGAGCTGATGAAAGGTATCATCCGATTCAAGCAAAAGATTATACTCCAAACCTTTGGCGCTGTATGTCTCTGTATTGGCTAAAGAAGTAATAATGTAACTGAGAAGAAGATACTTAGCTCAAACCGATGTTGCTGGAGATGCACAGAAAATGTAGAGGCACGTATACGATACGCTGTCCTAAAGGCAATATCGCCTGCTACTCCGCTGAGATGCTATAGCAGTTGGTGAGTCACCTCCAGGATACAACTACTGATAATACCCCTCAATGTAGCATACAAAGAGAGTACCCTTAGAACTTGGCAGTGTTAGCAAAAGCTAAAAACAGAGAAACTAGAAATAAAAACTTATTTTCTGAAAGCAGAGGGAGAGCAGAAGAAGAGATGTTTCTCTGTTTTTTTTCAAAAGAGCTCAAGACTCCTCCCTTATATAGTGTTTAAGACGTTACAAACGAGAGGAAAAATGCATGCAACAAAACCATGCGTAAGACAGAAATACTGGTAATGTTTGGTTAAAAACACTGTTGCTTTTGTCAGGCTTAGAGCAGTGTGTTGGTTAAAAACAGTGTTTCCAAAACAAATACGTACAGACAAGAAATCCAGGACAAACATGTGCAGACAAGGAAGGCAAGACAAACACGTACAGACAAGAAATCCAAGACAAACATGTGCAGACAAAGAAGAAGATTCTTCTACATGTGTGTAAAACACGTACCAAAAGTTTTAGCAAAAAGATAGGATCTAATGAACCCACACCCGAACCCGAGCCCGACCCGACGGCGAAGGCGTGCGTGCTTCTGTGCGAAGCACCGCGTGTACGGGAAAGGCAACCTTGCCCTAGTCTAGGCCTTCCCCCCTCACACAAAAGTCTAATGACCCAAGGGACATGCCCTTTTAGCCAATTCTATGGTATTTAAGTCTAAAACTCTTTAGATTTTAGTATATGTGGGACTATTGTTTTATCTATTCAAATGAAAAAACAAGTAGTGGGCAATAGGTCTAGAGATCAAAACATAGTCCATGCAAATTTGGTATAACAAAGCCGTTTTTTCTAACAATCCCCCACATGAATGATAAAACATATCGACGAAATACGAGAAAACATAATACATCAATATTAGGCTAAGGTGTCCCAGAGATTGAACCTTAACTTAGTGAGAGGTTACCGGAACTGCTTGTTGTTACGGTGAACACAATGTCTTGAACCGCCAACAATGAGTGCAATTCAGAAATAACAACCACACTTTGATGTCTCAAAGAAAAAGAAAGCTACCAAGCTCTTGCCGTTGTGCCCGTTTTAGCCGTGGGCTAAATCCCGGACTTAATGAATGTCTCTAGAGAAAAAGCTCAAATTCTCATAGGAAGCGGCCCCACTTCCAACATCCACATAGGTGAGTCCATTAAGAGTGTTCTGCCACACTCCGCTTTAAGCGAAGTCATGGAACTCATTAAGATCTTGACAGATCATCCTAAAACATGCAGGCAACACTATCATATGGTTACACCATAGGGAGGGACAAAGATAGTGCTCTCTTGACATCACCAAAAATTAGTTACTCATTGAACCTTATTCTTGGAGATCCATTCACAAGGTTGAGTGTCCTTCATGGCGATTTATTCTATGAGATTGAGTCCCATCCCCTTCGATGTGGATCTAACTACCTCTCTAGATAACCCTTTCGTCAAAGGATCTGCAATATTCTCTTTAGACCTCACAAAGTCTATAGAGATGATACCAGTAGAGAGTAGTTGTTTCACTGTCTTGTGTCTTCTTTGAAGATGTATAGATTTTCCGTTGTATACATTATTCTTTGCGCATCCAATAGCAGCTTGACTGTCACAGTGGATTGCGATCGAAGACACAGGCTTGGGACAGAGTGGAATTCCTCCCAGGAAACCTCGTATCCATTCAGCTTCCTCCCCAGCTTTCTCCAAGGCTATAAACTCAGACTCCATGGTGGATCGAGCAATACATGTCTGTTTGGAAGACTTCCATGACACAGACGCACCACCAAGTGTGAAGATGTACCCACTAGTGGATTTGCACTCATCTGAGTCTGATATCCAGTTAGCATCACAGTACCCTTCTAGCACAGCAGGATACTTCCCAAAACTTAAGCAATAGTTTGAAGTTCCTCTCAGGTACCTTAGAACTCTGTAGAGAGCATTCTAGTGATCCTGCCCAGGGTTGCAAGTGTACCTGCTTAATCTACTCACAGTGTAGGCAATATCAGGTCTTGTACAGTTCATTAAATACATAAGACTGCCAATAACACGAGAATACTCAAGTTGATAAATACCCTCACCCTTATTCTTTTTCAATTTACAATTGGGATCATAAGGAGTAGTTGCAGGTTTAGCATTTTCATGATTAAATCTCTTAAGAACAGTTTCAACATAATGAGATTGACTAAGACTATATCCATCAGACATATTTCTGATTTTCATCCCTAAGATTACATCAGCAGGGCCTAAGTCTTTCACGTCAAAGTTTTCATTAAGCATGCTTTTAGTGGTATTAATACTATCAAGGTTACTACCTAATATGAGCATATCATCAACATATAGGCACACAGTAACATGAGAATCATCCACAGATTTAATGTAAACACATTTATCAGATTCATTAACATTGAAGCCATTAGATATCATTACATGATTAAATTTTTCATGCCACTGTTTAGGTGCTTGTTTTAAACCATACAAAGATTTTTTCAGTTTGCATACTTTATCTTCATAACCTTTCACAACAAAACCTTCAGGTTGGTCCATATAAATTTCTTCATTCAATTCACCATATAAAAAAGCAGTTTTAACATCCATCTGATGTATATGCAAATCATAAATAGAAGCAATAGCAATCAGTATCCGGATAGAAGTGATTCTTGTGACCGGTGAATAGGTATCAAAGAAATCTAATCCTTCCTGTTGTCTATACCCCTTAGCTACCAACCTAGCTTTGTGTTTTTCTATAGTTCCATCTGTTCTAAGTTTCCTTTTGAAGACCCACTTGAAACCTATGGTTTTACTACCAGGAGGTAAGTATACAAGGTCCCAAGTTTCATTTTGTTGAATGGAATCCCACTCATTATTTGAAGCTTCTTCCCAGAAGGGAGCTTCCGGAGAGGTCATAGCTTCCTTATAAGTTTGGGGTTCAGACTCTACTGTAAGAGTCACAAAATATGGACCAAAACTTTTCTCGGTTCTGACCCTCTTACTTCTTCTAGGTTCGGTTTCAGCATCTAGAGACGGGGGTTGACTAGTCGAAGGAACATCTGAGAGATCATCGCGGACCCTTTTATGAGGTCCAGACCCTAAAGGGAAAATGTGTTCGAAAAACACTGCATCTCTGGATTCCATTATGGTGTTCTCACCAATTACCATGAACCTATAAGCACTAGTGTGCTCAGGATATCCTAGGAAAACACAATCTACAGTTTTAGGTCCTATTTTGGTTTTCTTGGAACGAGGAGTGGCCACCTTGGCCAAACACCCCCACACTTTAAAGTATGCATAGGACGGTTGTCTTCCTTTCCATAACTCATATGGAGTTTTGTCGGATTTCTTAAATGGAACTCGGTTCAAGATATAGCATGCAGAGAGAATTACTTCCCCCCACGGGTTCGAAGGTATCCCTGAACTAGCTAACATAGCGTTCACCATATCTATGAGTGTTCGGTTTTTCCTTTCAGCTACTCCATTCGACTCAGGTGAAGAAGGTGCAGTAGTTTCATGAATGATGCCATTAAGTTTGCAGAATTCTCCTATAGGTATCACATACTCACCGCCTCGGTCTGACCTATGAGTTTTAATAGTAACACCTCTTTGGTTTTCTACTTCAAGTTTATATAATTTGAAAGCGTCTAAGGCTTCATCTTTACTTCTAAGAAGATAAACCTGACAGTATCTTGAGTGATCATCTATAAAAGTGATGTACCATTTTTTACCTCCTCTAGTTGGTGTTGATTTCAAATCTCCCAAATCCGAGTGGATTAATTCTAGGGGAGTTGTACTACGTTCAACCCTTTTGTTGAAGGGTTTTCTTGCATATTTAGATTCAACACAAATTTCACATTTATGACCTCTGTCAATGTTTATTTTAGGAATGCATCCTAATTTAGCAAGTCTTTCAATGGATTTGAAATTAACATGTCCTAGTTTATCATGCCAAACATGTGAGGAGTCACAAACATAAGCAGAAGAAGATGCATTGTCATTCAAGTTCAAAGAAAGTACACTAAGCTTAATCATGTTTTCAGTGACATATCCTTTTCCTACGAAGTCACCACCCTTAGAGATTACAACTTTGTTAGACTCAGCTACAAATTTAAAACCTTTCCCAAGTAAGATGGTTTCTGAGATAAGATTCTTGCATATGTCCGGGACGTGATACACGTCATTCAATGCGAGAGTTTTTCCTGAAGTGAGCTTCAATTCAACCTTGCCTTTTCCTACCACTTTAGAGGTAGAAGAGTTTCCCATAAACAATTTCTCATCGTCTCCTACTTTGTTATAGGAGTAGAAAGCATTTCTGAACTTACAGACATGCCTGGTGGCTCCAGAATCAAGCCACCAGTCTCTCACATTGGTCACATTAGAGAGAAGGTTGACTTCAGACACCATGCCAGTAAAATATCCAGAATCATCTACTACGTTTGCCTTATTTTTCTGTTTAGGATCATTTTTGGTCTTTTTAGGTGCCCTACAGTCTTTGGCCATATGACCAGTTTTCCCACAGTTATAGCAGTCGCCTTTGATGGTGTTTTTGGAGACACCACCCTTTGGCTTAAGATGGTTACCTTTGGAGTTACGTTGTTTGTTACGTTTACCATTTTTGCTGGATTCTCCGTGCCTTTTCTTTGACGCAGCATTATCGTCCAGGACATGAGCTTTGTTGGACATGTCTTTGCTCAGCATCAGGCTTTTGTCCTTGCAGCACAGAAGTTCCTCCACCTGGATCTTTTTCCCCAGCTCCACCATGGTGATTTCGCGATTCTTGTGTCGCAGCCTCCTCTTGTACTCGTTCCATGAGGGTGGTAGCTTTTCAATTACTGCAGATACTTGTAGAGATTCATCAATATGCATTCCTTCAGCAAGAATTTCGTTGATGAGTAGCTGGAGTTCGACGAATTGTTCTACAACAGGCTTTTCGTCAGTCATCTTATATTCCAGGAACCTAGCTACCAAGAACTTCTTGCTTCCAGCAGCCTCTGCAAGATATTTTTCTTCTAGGGCTTCCCATAAATCAAAAGCAGTAAAATTTTCTTTTGCATTATAAAATTCGTACAAGGAGTCATCCAGCCAGTTAAGAATGTGGTTTTTGCACATGTAATTCTTCCTAGTCCACCTATCCAGTCTATCTTCATAGCCACGGTCATGAAGCCTTCTTGAGGGTCTTTCTAAGGCAACTTCATCTAGCCTTTGGTCTTTTAAGAAGAATAACATTTTGGACTTCCATCGTTTAAAGTCTTTGCCACTAAACTTTGGGGGTTTTTCTACAGTATTCTTTCCCATGTTGTTACAAAAAATATAGTAAAGAGGATATTGCCTTTAGATTGTTGGCTAAAGAAGTAATAATGTAACTGAGAAGAAGATACTTAGCTCAAACCGATGTTGCTGGAAATGCACAGAAAATGTAGAGGCACGTATACGATACGCTGTCCTAAAGGCAATATCGCCTGCTACTCCGCTGAGATGCTATAGCAGTTGGCGAGTCACCTCCAGGATACAACTACTGATAGTACCCCTCAATGTAGCATACAAAGAGAGTACCCTTAGAACTTGGCAGTGTTAGCAAAAGCTAAAAACAGAGAAACTAGAAATAAAAACTTATTTTCTGAAAGCAGAGGGAGAGCATAAGAAGAGATGTTTCTCTGTTTTTTTTCAAAAGAGCTCAAGACTCCTCCCTTATATAGTGTTTAAGACGTTACAAACGAGAGGAAAAATGCATGCAACAAAACCATACGTAAGACAGAAATACTGGTAATGTTTGGTTAAAAACATTGTTGCTTTTGTCAGGCTTAGAGCAGTGTGTTGGTTAAAAACAGTGTTGCCAAAACAAATACGTACAGACAAGAAAGCCAGGACAAACATGTGCAGACAAGGAAGGCAAGACAAACACGTACAGACAAGAAAGCCAAGACAAACTTGTGCAGACAAAGAAGAAGATTCTTCTACATGTGTGTAAAACATTTACCAAAAGTTTTAGCAAAAAGATAGGATCTAATGAACCCACACCCACACCCACATCCACACCCACACCCACACCCGAGCCCGACCCGACCGACCGGACGGACGGCGGCGGCGTGCGTGCTTCTGTGCGAAGCACCGCGCGTACGGGAAAGGCAACCTTGCCCTAGTCTAGGCCTTCCCCCTCACACAAAAGTCTAATGACCCAAGGGCCATGCCCTTTTAGCCAATTCTATGGTATTTAAGTCTAAAACTCTTTAGATTTTAGTATATGTGGGACTATTGTTTTATCTATTCAAATGAAAAAACAAGTAGTGGGCAATAGGTCTAGAGATCAAAACATAGTCCATGCAAATTTGGTATAACAAATCCATTTTTTCTAACAATCCCCCACATGAATGATAAAACATATCGACGAAATACGAGAAAACATAATACATCAATATTAGGCTAAGGTGTCCCAGAGATTGAACCTTAACTTAGTGAGAGGTTACCGGAACTGCTTGTTGTTACGGTGAACACAATGTCTTGAACCGCCAATAGTGAGTGCAATTCAGAAATAAACCACACTTTGATGTCTCAAAGAAAAAGAAAGCTGCCAAGCTCTTGCCGTTGTGCCCGTTTTGGCCGTGGGCTAAATCCCGGACTTAATGAATGTCTCTAGAGAAAAAGCTCAAATTCTCATAGGAAGCGGCCCCACTTCCAACATCCACATAGCTCAGTCCATTAAGAGTGTCCTGCCACACTCCGCTTTAAGCAAAGTCGTGGAACTCATTAAGATCTTGACAGATCATCCTAAAACATGCAGGCAACACTATCATACGGTTACACCATAGGGAGGGACAAAGATAGTGCTCTCTTGACATCACCAAAAATTAGTTATCTCATTGAACCTTATTCTTGGAGCTCCATTCACAAGGTTGAGTGTCCTTCATGGCGATTTATTCTATGAGCTTGAGTCTCATCCCCTTCGATGTGGATCTAACTACCTCTCTAGATAACCCTTTCGTCAAAGGATCTGCAATATTCTCTTTAGACCTCACAAAGTCTATAGAGATGATACCAGTAGAGAGTAGTTGTTTCACTGTCTTGTGTCTTATTTGAAGATGTATAGATTTTACGTTGTATACACTATTCTTTGCGCATCCAATAGCAGCTTGACTGTCACAGTGGATTGCGATCGAAGACACAGGCTTGGGCCAGAGTGGAATTCCTCCCAGGAAACCTCGTATCCATTCAGCTTCCTCCCCAGCTTTCTCCAAGGCTATAAACTCAGACTCCATGGTGGATCGAGCAATACATGTCTGTTTGGAATACTTCCATGACACAGACACACCACCAAGTGTGAAGATGTACCCACTAGTAGATTTGCACTCATCTGAGTCTGATATCCAGTTAGCATCACAGTACCCTTCTAGCACAGCATGATACTTCCCAAAACTTAAGCAATAGTTTGAAGTTCCTCTCAGGTACCTTAGAACTCTGTAGAGAGCATTCTAGTGATCATGCCCAGGGTTGCAAGTGTACCTGCTTAATCTACTCACAGTGTAGGAAATATCAGGTCTTGTACATTTCATTAAATACATAAGACTGCCAATAACACGAGAATACTCAAGTTGATAAATACCCTCACCCTTATTCTTTTTCAATTTACAATTGGGATCATAAGGAGTAGTTGCAGGTTTAGCATTTTCATGATTAAATCTCTTAAGAACAGTTTCAACATAATGAGATTGACTAAGACTATATCCATCAGACATCTTTCTGATTTTCATCCCTAAGATTACATCAGCAGGGCCTAAGTCTTTCATGTCAAAGTTTTCGTTAAGCATGCTTTTAGTGGTATTAATACTATCAAGGTTACTACCTAATATGAGCATATCATCAACATATAGGCACACAATAACATGAGAATCATCCACAGATTTAATGTAAACACATTTATCAGATTCATTAACCTTGAAGCCATTAGATATCATTACATGATTAAATTTTTCATGCCACTGTTTAGGTGCTTGTTTTAAACCATACAAAGATTTTTTCAGTTTGCATACTTTATCTTCATAACCTTTCACAACAAAACCTTCAGGTTGGTCCATATAAATTTCTTCATTCAATTCACCATATAAAAAAGCAGTTTTAACATCCATCTGATGTATATGCAAATCATAAATAAAAGCAATAGCAATCACCTGAGCACAAACCCATTACTACAGCACCAATTACTTTAACATCATTTTGAGAATACAACACCACTGTGAAGAGTATCTCAGCCAACTCCCGGACCTATCTTTCCTTCTTGAATCCAACAACACCTTCTTTCACTGAACGTAGCACTAAATATCCCCAAACTCCATAGACGTTGTTGTTGTAGAGGTTCATTCGATGGAGTACTCTCTCTGCCACAAATGGAAATAACCCCTGCTGGATATTAGTTTGAGTAGAATCTCAATTGCATCTCCATTTCAGAACCCTTTTTTTCACTTCTATCTCGCCTTTGATCTTCTCACTAAGCTATATCGTGAACCAACACCCAGGGAAAAAACCCATTACTAGCAGCACTTATTTAAGCCACTCAATTCTTCTATAATATTTGTCCTGGTTGATTCAAAATGATAAGAACATAAAGGACTTGGTGTACACCCCAGTAGTCTGTACTCCCTTGGTCAAGAAGCACAAAAGTGTGTTCAGCACTTTAACATCTTGTGTATAATTTAATTGGGATACTTGGTATCCACTATCTTCTGGCTGTGAAGTGATGAGGCAATGCTGCACCATGAGTTGTTATCTTGGAACCCATAATTGGTTACACCATCTCTCTCTGGTACCGTGAGACTTGAGTTATTTTTGGTGATTTTGGCGGAAATCGCCCTATAAGTTGCAACTTAGGCGTTTATTCTCCGGATGATTGAATTCACTTGTAATTTCTACAAAAGCACTAAAAAATGTTATCAGCCAAGATATCGAGTCCTAACTAATATAAATATGGGTATAAAATGTAGCACATACGTGCTTATCATCTATGCTTTCACTCTTTTGTTCAGATAAACATTTAAGCACCAATGTCATTTCCCTTAGTGATACCAATCAATATACATCAATACCGGTATCACTTGTTTACTCCATATATTTCTCCCCCTTTTTGTCACAAAATGACAAAAAAACGAAAAAATAAAGGACAAACCGAAAGGATCTTACAAATCTCAAAATAGACTTGCAAGCCTATAGATTTAAGCACGAGGGTTCCACACACCATTTTTGATAACCAATATCAAAACTGAAACTAAAAAGTAATTTATTTTGATATGTTACCAAGGAAACAATTGCCCGAAGCAATTTTCCCTAATAGTTTAGCAAACAAAAAATCAACTAAGCACCTTAGTTCCTTTGCTAAACCGATTGTACAAATACAATCGTTTGTTCGATGAGACCAAAATAAAGATAGCTCTATTTTTCTCATCAGGTTCTAATTATCCATACAACTTAGACCTTTAAACTTTAAACAAGACAAGTACTAGCTAGGTTAGTTAAATAGCATTTCTTGTTAAGGCATTCGATTAGACTTGAATAACCGAAACCTCCACTTTGATAAGTCTAACTAAGATCAGAATTAACTTAGTTTCTCTTATCCGGAATCGAATTGGACTAAACAATTCATCCCGTAAACCTTTTCTTTCGTTAAGCCATAAACAATTCATACAAACCAAATAAATCAACTTGCATAATTATTCACCTCAACCAGAAGCAATTGAAACAACATAGACATTAAAGCACTGCAACTACATCGAAATTTTGTAAGCGTAAACAATTGATACTACAAAGCAAGATAACAATAGTTTTTCTTAACCGGAACCAATTGAATCACACACACATCCATACACAAATAATGGAATAAAACATCAATTGTACCGAAATTTTGTTAAGCAAAAGCAATAAATATATGCAATAAAATCAGGCTTTTCTTAAACAGGAAAACAATTAACTAACAAGATTGTTACCTCAAATTTCATTCTCCAATATGTTTGCATCTTCTTCCATAGAGAATTGATATCGAAATATCATTATGTTTCCATCCTTTACCAGAGAAAGGTTGAAAACCGGTTTTTAACTATTACAAGCAAAAGTTGAAAACCCCGAAACGCATATGCTTTTATGTTATACCAAAAGATTCAACATATTATGACTTTTTCACATATTGTTTCTGTCAGAACCCCTCATGATCCTTTGATAAAGCCTACCAACATGGTCTAGAACTTAATCCTGCTAAATCAAAAATTCACCCAAACCATAAAGGTTCACAATATTATGAGATCGAATATCAAGGTTAGAAAACCGAAATCAAACATCCCATAAACATACCTAGCAATAACATAAAGCATTCAAGCACAGGCTATGTAAATCAAAAACTATATGTTAGAGCACTGCATGCGTTGCCATCTCAAGCATGTTTGTCAATGTCAGTGATCAAAACTATAAGTCTTGATTTCTAGTCTACTTATAGCTAAGTCTCGGACTAGGATAGAAAGTGTAATTGAGCTCAATACTCCATGGCGATCATCATACAAAGATGAAGAACTACTCAAGGAACTTGTGGAACTTCATCGACTAAAAGTTATGTAGAGACTTGAACTTATCTATCACTCAAAAGTATATCTACTCTATCTCCTATCTTGAGACAAAAGTCGTATTGCTATATAGACTATGATTATACACATTTACTATTTTGAGCCGAGTTTATCTCGCTTATCTATTTCTCGAAATATGTGTTGGTAAGCTTTCGCTTTGTCCAAGTTCATCTTTACTAGTGACGAAAGTCTTATTAGTTTCAATTATTTAAAAGTTGTTTTGACGAAAAATAGCTTGTGAATAACAACTATATAACGTCTTCTAAGAATGTTTCAATAATTGAAATGAGAGTTTAGAATATATAACCTTGGAAAGATATAAACATTGTGTGGTAACACATACGTGTGTAAGTCCTTATTCCTTGAACCAAAGTATGCGTACTTTGCTGCTCAGGAAAACCGAAACTAAAGTCTGCGTACCAGTACGCGCACTGTCGGAAGTTCACGTCCCGAGAATTTCTGCTGAAGTTTGTGAACTGAAAACAAACTTATTCCGGGTACTTAAGTCCGCGTACCAGTATGCGTACTTAAGTTGGTTATTTTCTAAAAACGGTTATTCGTGAACTTAAACTTATATAAACTAAGGAATGCATACTTGCAAACCGTGGCTATAAAGTTCATGAATTGATTCGAGTGAATCAAATCGTTTTTGCTTCGATTGTGTCTTGTATACTTCTATAAGATCTAAGCAATTGAACAACTCTCTAACTAGTTCGTTTGAGTCATTTGAATTAGCTGTGGTAAAGAAGAATATGGTTGATATGGAAGTGCTCATATGGCTAACCATTTGGTTAACTACTGCTGAACCAACTAAGTGAACATGTTTGGGTACGGTTACACAAACCTAAATAACGCGCATTTTATTTGTGTGTAACAAGCTAAGTTTCGATCTAACGGTTGAAAGATATTATCTTGAATCTAATCAGGATTTCATCTAACGGTGAATATTGAATGCTTTGTTACCAAGCTAACATTGATTACAAACCCTGATTTGAAAGTCTATATAAAGGAGAACTCTAGAAACTGGGAAACCTAATCCCCACACCTCCTGTGTGATACTAATTGTATTAGCTAGAGTCGATTATCCTTTAACCTTAGGTTTCTTCTCGAGACCCTATAGGTTAACGACTTGAAGACTTCATTGGGATTGTGAAGCCAGACCCAACTATTCTCCTTGTACTTGCGTGATCTGATTTTGTTGTTTCTATCGTATTTGAGTACAATCGTAAGATTGGCTTGAGATTAATTTCTCCGATAGCCAAGATATAAAAGAAGTCACAAACACCTTCGACTCCTCGTTTATGATTCGCAATATCTTCTTTCGCTAGTCGATTAAGATTATTGTGAGGTGATTGATAATTTTAGGCTGTTCTTCGGGATTATAAGTCTGGGTTATCAATTGGTTAAAATACGGAACAAAAACTCGTAGGTATTTCTGTGGGAGACAGATTTATCTATTACAGTAGACTTTTCTGTGTGATACAGATTTGTTTATTAAAGTCTTCTACTTTGGTTCGTAGCAACTTTTATTTGTGGTTGAGATCATCTAAGGGAATCATGTGCAGACAAAGAAGAATCTTCTTCTTTGTCTGCACATGTTTGTCCTGGCTTTCTACATGTGTGTAAAACACGTACCAAAAGTTAGGATCTAATGAACCCACACCGACCGACGGCGGCGGCGTGCGTGCTTCTGTGCGAAGCACCGCGCGTACGGGAAAGGCAACCTTGCCCTAGTCTAGGCCTTCCCCTTCACACAAAAGTCTAATGACCCAAGGGCCATGCCCTTTTAGCCAATTCTATGGTATTTAAGTCTAAAACTCTTTAGATTTTAGTCTATGTGGGACTATTGTTTTATCTATTCAAATGAAAAAACAAGTAGTGGGCAATAGGTCTAGAGATCAAAACATAGTCCATGCAAATTTGGTATAACAAAGCCGTTTTTTCTAACACTCTGCCCACTTCATTTTTTTACATAAGTATCAAGGAAATAAACAAATATAATTAATTCAACTGTAGAACCCTAACATGCTTGGAAACCATTTCCTGGATTCAGCTGTGACGTACACAAACATTTCCCGCACTAGTTGATACTTCAGCAGGTACTTGCGCATAGTTCAGTTACATGTTGTGAGTATATCTTGTGTGTTCGAGCACATCGGTAACTCAGGCATGAATTCCAGCGCTAACCACATGAATAGATCTCAAAAGCAAATTACAACTGAAAACTAAAGCACATACCTACCCAGAAGTAAATATGCATGTGCAAGGCCGTGACTGTAACAGTCTCTATACTCACTGTACACCTTGCACCAAATTTTGACAATGAAACACCTACCCACATAACTATTACATGGTTCTTTCCGACAAGGAAGTTCCAGTGAGTTGAACAAAGAAATCTCTACAAGGATAAACCCCTCACTAGTCACTACATAAAGACTATACACAACTTTATTCCCAGCTCCCAGTATGTGAGCAGAATTCATTGTTATATTCCAAAACATCAACTATTGTATTAAAGCTAAGAGCTAACAACTTACAAGATCTGTTGTTGTGATAGTTATAGTTCTAATTGTTGGGTGCAATAATCAAAAACAAGGAAAAATCAAATAAGCAAAAGTTATTGATACTTAGCTCCTTCATAATGGAAGTGATCGATTTGATGAAACAGACGAGTTCCCCATATCTCCGCAACAGCAATAAGGCAAAACTTTGGAAAAACAGAGTGAGTCACGTGTTCAACACGTTGCCTTTAAGACATTAGCGCCCGGCTACACTCAAGAGTGATGCTATAGCCCTCAGGACGGATATCTCCAGGATAAAACACCCTAATCAACCTACTACTAGCATATGTAGTAGATGCTCAACTTGAGCTTGGCAACTCCGAAAAAAACCATAAAGGAAAATCTCGAATGCTTGAGAAAACAATATAAAATATTTTTTCCCTTGGGGTCCCTCTAAAAATAGAGCAACCCCGTTCCCATAGATTTTACAAAAGTAGTGAATTTTTTTATATAATTGACAAATACAACTTAAGAAGAAAAACTCCCCGACGTGGGACTAAAAGGTTTATATAATTTCTTGAAACTACTAAGAATTGGAAACTCCACAATGTGGGACTAATAAGTTTCATTCTCAAAAGAAAACAATAAATTATAATTTTTATCAAAACTTTAAAAAATCATTTTTTATTAACCGTTTTCCAACAATCCCCCACATGAATGAAAACTCAATAAAACATGAAAACACAGATAGATCTTGGTAAATCAACTTCCCAATCTCACGACCCAAGAAGACTGATCGTGCAAGTGTTGAAATCATACTAGTCATTTCTACGTCCTCTTCCTCACACAAAAGTGTGTTGACCCCAGGGTCATACTATATATAGATTGCACAAATCATAATAGCATAGAGAGCTTTCATCTTTAGTTTGTACATGGTGAGACTAAAGGTATCTTTCACCAAAGTGAAAAAGCATGAACTAGTGAACCCTTAGTGACTTTTAGGTCCTAAGTTCTAGTAATACCAAAACCATAAAAAACGAAAATCATATAAAAAAGCTCAGGAAATACCATTTTAGGCAGAGGTATCCATTAGGTCTTGAATATTTGCTTAGTGAGATATTACCGGAATTACTTGCTAGAGACAGTGAACTATGTCTTGAACTGCTAGCGTTTGAGTAATTCGCGATAACAACCACGGATGATATCTCCAAGGGTGCTGCCAAGCTCGTGCCATTTTGTCCAATTTGGCCCTGGACATATCCTGTTTCTCAGAATGCTCTAGAGAATCAAAGCTCATATTCTCATAAGAAGCGGCCCCACTTCCTCATTCAGATAGGTGAGTTTCCATAAAGAGTGTTACTGCTACACCCCACTTCAATCTTAAATTGAAACTATAGAACTCATTAAGACTTCTTAAAAGTCATCCTTCACATGCAGTCACACTATCACGTCTACACCATAGGGAAGGAACATAGAATGAAATTCTCTGATAGTGTTTACCTTTACCCACCACAAATTAGTTGTTTCATTTGAAACCTTGATCTTGGGATCTCCAGTCAGCAAGGTTGAGTATCCTTAATGGCAAGTTTAATTTATGAGCTTAAGCCCCTTCCTCCTCGATGCATTTCCAACTATCTCTTTGGATAAACCTTTCGTCAAAGGTTGCGCGATATTCTCCTTGGACTTTATCCAATCAATGGAAATAACACCGATTGAGATTAGTTATTTTCAGCTTTAGCTATTATAGCTTGGCTAACACAATATATAGATATAGCTGGCACAGGCCTATGCCAGAGAGGAATGTCTTCTAAAAAGCATCTTAGGCACTCGGCCCCCTTTCGTGCTTTATCTAACTCAATACTCTAAGATTCCATAATGAATTGAGCAATATATGTTTGTTTGGAAGTCTTCCAAAAACAAACCCTCATGCTAGAGTGAAAACATATCCACTCGTAGACTTAGACTCCTCTGAGTCAATTATCCAGTTTGCATCACAAACCCTCAAGGACAGCAAGATACCTTTCATAAATCAAATAAAAGGTAGTAGAGTATTTTAGGTACCATAATACTCTACTCAATGTATCTTAATGCTATTGCTCTGGACTACAATTATATCTACTTAACTTACTCACAATATAGGCAATGTATGGACTCTTACAGTTCATTAAATTCATCAGACATCCTATAATTCTTGAGTATTCAAGTTAAGATACTCCATTACCCTTATTTTTCTCGAGTCCACAAGAAGAATCGTATGGAGTACATGCAGGCTGGCAATCAGACTGATTGTATCTCATAAGCACAAATTCAACATAATGAGAATGACTAAGACTATAAATGTTTGATTATCCTATAATCCTCATCCCTAAGATTACATCAAAAGGGCCTAAGTCTTTCAAGTCAACGTTCTCATTCAGTACATGTTTTTAGTGGAATTAATCACATCATCTATGTTTGTATCAAGTATAAGCATATCATCAATATACAAGCATACAATCACACATGCATCCTTAACAAGTTACTTGTAAATATACTTGTCAGATTTATTAACTTAAATCCATACACATGATCAAATTTTCCATGTCACTCTTTACGTGCTTATTTTATAAACCATACAAAGATTTGTTCAACTTACAAACTTTGTCTTCATAACCTTTCACTACAAAGTCCTCAGGTTGGTCTACGTAAATTCCTTTATTTAATTCACGGTTTTAGAAAAGCTGTCTTAACATCCATCTGATGTATCTCTAATTTTTTTATTACAGCAATAACAATTAGCATCTCAACTGAAGTAAATCTCGTCACAGGTGAATAAGAATCAAGGAAATATACACCTTCTTTTAGTTTATAGCCTTTATCTACCAAATTAGCCTAATATTTTTCCACAGTTCCATATACCTAACGTTTCCTCTTAAAGACTCATTTACATCTCATGGTCTTACTCCCTGGAGGTAAACTAGCAAGCTCCCAAGTCAGGTTCCGACGGACTGAGTCCATTTCACTAAATGAAGCTTCTTACCAGAATGGGGTTTCAGTAGATATCAAGGCTTCTTTACAAGTCCGGGACTTAGACTAAGCTAGGCATGTTATGAAGTCGGCTTCATCAGAAGTCTCAAGTCTAATTGTTTTACTTCTCTTAGGCTCAACCTTAACTTCATCTTCCTTTAAGATAAGTTCTGATTATTTGAAAATAAATCTAAGGGATCAACAACATATCTCTAATGAGGTACATGTTTAAGAATAAACATGTTCAAAGAACTCAGCATCCCTAGATTACATAATAGTATTCACAACAAAGTCATAAAAATCACACCAAGGTATGAAAAATCAGGACACACAACCAAAAATCTATATGTAGAAGTATACTCAGCATACCCTATATGAAGATACAATCAACATTTTTGGTTTCTATCTAGTTCTTTTAGGAAGAGGAATGACAATCTTAGTCAAACACCCCCACACTTTGACGCATTCATAAGAAGATCATCTACCTTTCCATAAATCATATATATGGAGTTTCATCTGATCCTTAAAAGGTTACTCTACTCATAATATATTAGTTAAGAAGACTACCTCCTCCCACAAGACCGCAGGTAATCCTGAACTAATCAACATGGAAATTATTATCTCCTTAAGGATACAATTATTATGTTCAGGGCTTCTAATTGGTTTTCAACTTCAAGTTTATACATCTTAAGGCTTCTAAGGCATCATCCTTATCCCTAAGCAAGTATACAAGATAGTACCTCGTACAATCATCTACGGAAGTTATAAACCATCTTCTACCACAATGGTTTTAGGTTGAACTCATGTCAACTAGGCCTAACTGAATCAATTCTAAGGGCTTAGAATTTCTCTGAACATATGTGCTAAAAGATTTTGTAGCATATTGATTTCAATTTTGTGTTCAAAATCCAAACTAAATTTGAGTACGCAGCCTATGCTGGGCATTTTATGCATTGACTTATAATTTTACGGTTCCAAGTCTACCATGCAAAACATTCAAAGACACACAAAATAAAGCACAAGAATCAACTATGTTCACTTCATCAGACTTTCCTTTAAGCTTATATAGACCCTAAGTCCTATCACTGTTGCCTAAAAAATCACTGCCCTTAGTTATAAAAAAATTTCCACATTTAATTAAGATCTTCAATCTTTTACCATATTCAAGAGAACAAGATACAATATTCTTGCATATGCTCGGAACATGAAAACTTCATTCAGTGTAAGAATATTACAGATATGAGCTTATGCTCGACCTTTCCCTTTTATGCAACCTCTGTCGCAGATGAGTTACTCATATAGAGTTTCTCGACATCCCTTATCCTCTGATAAGAGGTGAACAGGTCTCTGTTTCAACAAACATACTTAGTGGCTCCAGAATCCACCCACTAGTCTCTCACATTGTTTATTAAAATAACTTCCGACATCATGTCAATAAACTCGTTCTAATTTGTTTCAACTAAATTAGCATTAACTCTATACTTATTAAGGTTTTATGTTGTCTACACTTTACTGTCGTATGTCCAGGAATTTTACAAACATAACAATCACCCTTAATTAAAGTAATGCCGGATTCAGTTTTACGAAACATACATTTCTTATGAAGACTACGCTTAGAGTTGTGTTTGATGTTCTCGCCTTTGTCAGCTTTGGAAGACTTGTGTTCATCCACATGTGCCTGGTAGCCATGATCCTTTTCAATGTCTTGTCACAATCTTCGTTTATACTCTGACCACGGACACGGTAATTTCCCAATCACCTAATACACCACATCTCACAAACCTTAGTTCCAAATCGGAAAATAAAATATGAGTTTTGAAGATAACTTCTAGATCTACAAACTTCGTTTGAATCACCATATCAAAAAACTCATGGTTACCCCATAAAAACTACTTTAGTTAACAACAAATTTCTGCTCGTCAGAATTTTTCAGAAACGTTTCTATGTTTTGTAAAATATCAAAAAAATACTTTTACAATTCCAAAATTTCCGAAATTGTATGTGCGTAACTATAAAGATGTCTACTACATTAGGTCAAAAGGGTTCATCGAAATTCCTTCTAGGTTAGGAGATAAATTCGAAACTCTACAGCTGACCAACAATTCATTTTTTTATTTTTCACTTCACAATGAACATCCATGATTATTACAAATTCTAATGTCTTAAGATTGTTGGGTGCAATAATCAAAAACAAGGAAAAATCAAATAAGCAAAAGTTATTGATACTTAGCTCCTTTATAATGGAAGTGATCGATTTGATGAAACGGACGAGCTCCCCATATCTCCGCAACATCAACAAGGCAAAACTTTGGAAAAACAGAGTGAGTCACGTGTTCAACACGTTGCCCTTAAGACATTAGCGGCCGGCTACACTCAAGAGTGATGCTATAGCCCTCACAGAACGGATATCTCCAGGACAAAACACCCAACTATACCTACTACTAGCATATGTAGTAGATGCTCAACTTGAGCTTGGCAACTCCGAAAAAACCATAAAGAAAAATCTCGAACACTTAAGAAAACAATATAAAATGTTTTTTCCCCTTAGAGGTCCCTCTAAATATAGAGTAACCTCTTTCTCATAGATTTTACAAAAATAGTGAATTTGTTTATATAATTGACAAATACAACTTAAGAAAAAAAACTCTCCGATGTGGGACTAAAAGGTTTATATAGTTTTTTAAAACTATTAAAAATTGGAAACTCCACAATGTGTGACTAATAAGTTTCATTCACAAAAGAAAACAAGAAATTATAATGTTTATTAAAACTTTAAAAAATTATTCTTTATTAATCGTTTTCCAACGGTATCAACCAATAAAGTAGCAAAAAAAAAAAAAAAAAGTTTTACGCCTGGGGTAAAAGATGATAATAGTATAGTGTTCAACTGCACCTTGATGATTTGATCCTTCGAAGCTGTCAGTACCCAATTACCGTTTTGATTCCATTTGACACAAAGCACTGTATTTTTATGACCATGGCTGCAAGGGAAGTTTTGGTTAACGTGCATGGCAAACCAAACAGCATATGGAAATGAGAAACTATACTTGCAACGAAGAAAGCTCTCTCCCAGATTTAGCATCCCAAAGTTTTACAAGGTTGTCTTTGCCACCTAACGCAAAGGTAGTCGAGTCAGTTTGAGAACAGCTGAATGACTTGAATACAGAAATGCAAACAAGAAGGTTTTCACCTGAATCTAGTGAATAAATGTAGAGATAAATATATGCAAAAATGTACTAACCTGAAACTAGTAATGACTTTGTTGGGTGCCAATCGACACTCTTAACATCCCAACCATGGCCTGCCAGAGTTCAAAACACGTTCATATCTCTTAGCATATTTCATGCATGCTTAAAGTATGATACTCTGAGACATGCAGAAGAAAGCAAATAGCAAAAAGATTTTTAAGACTCGGTTGTAAAATAGTTCATCAGAATCCTGGTACATTAATAATGCCATTTATTTAGGGAGAGGAAAACAGGGAGGACTGCTTAAACCAATATGGCTAACCAAAATCTGATAATTAGAAACCATAAATTTTTCACCAGCTTATAAAACAAAATAACTAAACTGGAAATATGCATGGACCTGTGACTTAATGAGATCAATCCATTTATTTTTAAAACAAATCTTAATAACTTCTTGAAAACAAATCTTGATAACTTCTAAATGTGATTTTTCCAGTTTACAGGATGATAAACTTTTAGTGACATGATTCTAAAAAGCAAACTTGCAGATAACAACATTAACTGCGGTTTGTTTGACTTGCTTATGCTTGCTTAATGTATATCTTCAAGTATCCCCAGAACTATTTGGTGACAATCCAAGTAATCGACTTGATTAAAAAATAAATTTGCAAACTCATAAGGAAAAGAATAAACCCCAGTACTTCACATCACCAATTTCTATGATAAAAGCATGGCCATACACCTCATGGTACAATAAGCAATAGGTACGAATGACACTTCCGCGGAAATATACACAGCAGTCACAACAAACCCATCAAGTTCCTTAAGGCACATTACCAGATAAAGAACGCTCTTCCTGGCACCGCGCAAAATCCCAAACTTTAACAGTTGTATCATCAGAACAGGAACAGAACTTCAGATCAGTTTTACTGAAGCTGTGAGCAATATATATCTTTTAAAAATCTAAACATAAAAAAGCTAACACACAATTAATTTCATATAGGATTACAAAGATGTACCTCAAGTCACGGACTGATTCCTTATGAGCAGATTTATTTGCCTTGACATTATTCATGTTATTTTGCCAATACCTAACTCAATAGTAAGTATATATATATATATATATGTTAAAGTCCATATAACTAAATCCTCAATTTACAGGAAATCAGGAACTCGGAGTAATAAAATAATCATATGTAATAGGTTGAATGTCACACTTTATTGCGCCTCCATCATCACCGGTAACCATCCAATTCTCATTGTGACTCCATACCATAGACCTGATTGCTTGATCATGAGCCTATATAAATGGACATTCAACAACAAGAATATTGAGTATGTAAATGTTCAGATCAGAACAAATATCTTTCAAAAGGAAACAAACAAGAATAGTGAACGCTACAGACCTGAAGAATCATCTCAAAGTTAAATGATTGTCCATTCCAAAGAGTAAATTCACCACTTTGAGAACCAGTTATGAGACGTCTACCTGTAGGAGTCCACTTTAGTAGACAATAATTGATTTCGTTAGACACTGAAAAGATGGTACCTGTCAACCAATAACATTTACTATATCACCCTAATTAATTCATGATTCAGTCTCCCGCTCAGTACTGATAACGAAGTAGCATTTCCTTCTCCTATTGCCAGACATGTGTGCTTTATAATTGCACAAACTAAGAATTCCATATATTGATGAGAATGATGTCACGCATAAAACTTACCAACACACGGTTTATTGAACACCTATTTTTGTTAGTAGATGCATGAACAAACTTTGCAGCGAAACTTGTCGATGGATTATCTGCGTAGGCAATTTTTGGCAGCATCTGCACATTGACAAAGAAGAGAGACCTTAATATGTACACCAACAATCTGTACACCATATCCACGAACAAGGACGCAGTGAAACACTGTACTCAGTTTGCTATTACTTAGTTTAACGTCTACAAAATATGAATGACCAAGAGTGGAGCAAAAAACATGCAGAAACTAATCAGATAAGTAGCAAATATTCTACTGTTCACCTATTCAGTTTACGAAAACAAAGTACTTCAGAAGAAAAGAATACTAACATCTATTGCTGCAGCTGGGGTAGGTTGCAACACAGTCCTATCCCTTGAATCTCGCTGCCATGCACGGGTCTCGCTGCCATGCAGAAGACTGGGGTAGGTTGCAACACAGTCCACCAATATGAATTTAAGTACGGCAAGACGTTTTCGCACGAAGACTGCTATCGTCTCTTGGGAGAAAGTAACTGGCCATTCATCCTATATGTTTAAGTGTTCAAGCGTGATGTAGTGAACTGTGTTATTTCGTTTCCTTTTTAAATTTTGTAAGATGTATCCTTTTATCGATTCAATAAAAAGTTGTTCACGAGTTCGAAAGCAGATAATTTCCAACGAGAGTCGTCAACATATAATGATATACCCTATAACGACTCATGTATATTTCAAATAGTCGGATTGGGTCGTCATTTCAAGTTAACCTATTACCGACTCATACTGTACTTTCTAGAGATAGTATTAGATGTTGGAAATGAATTTAAGGTTAAAGGTTAAATGGGTGTCGAAAGTGATGTGAAAATTGTTATTGAAATGATTAAAGAAGAGGCTCACAATCACTCAAGTTGGTGTTTAAACAAAACTGGATTTTATTGTACTCAACAACTGTGGTCTTACAAGACCTTAACTTTCTTCCAAAATCACACTAGCTTTCACTCAACTACTGACCTTGCTACCCACTTTGGATTTCACTAGATTACACTTCGACTTACACCTACACCTCACTTGATGTTGTCACTCGATTACACTTCACAACTGAGCACACCCATGCTTATTTATAGGCTTTACTTGACCGACTCCACATGCTCTAGGTTTCTCTAGAGTATTCTTATTACGGACTGACTATACACATTTCTACACAATCCATCTTTGACTGTCTAGAAAATCTAGACTTATCTCCAGCCGTACGGTACTAGCTAGAATAATCTAGACTTTCCTTCTTCTAGATTATTCTTGATTATTCCAAATCAAGTTTACATTTTTAACAGCTTCCCTTAAACTTGATTTCTAATAACTCCAAGATTTTCTCGTAATTTAATGAAGTCCTCGTGGTTCAATGGTTTCGTGAATATGTCGGCAACTTGGTCTTGAGATTTTGTATATTTCAATTGTACCTTATTCTCCGATATGCACTCTCTGATAAAATGGTATCGTGTGTCGATGTGCTTGCTGCGGTCGTGGAACACTGGATTCTTTGCTAAAGCTATTGATGATTTGTTGTCCACAAATATTGTAGTCGGTTCTTCCTGCTTCATCTTAAGTTCCTTCATTAAACTCCTTAGCCATATCGCGTGACAAACACACGATGCTGCTGCGACGTACTCAGCTTCACAAGTGGAAAGTGTGACGATCGGTTGCTTCTTCGAACTCCAAGTGAAGCCCGTATCTCCGAGGAAAAATACAAAACCAGTAGTACTTTTCCTTTCATCTAAGTGTCCGGCCCAATCACTATCACTATATCCAACGAGTTTGTACTTGTCTGATGACGAGTAAAATAAACCGAAATCAAGCGTACCTTTTAAGTAGCGAAGAATTCTCTTGGCAGTCTTCATATGGGTAACCGTAGGTGCTTCCATGTAGCGACTAATCAGTCCTACTCCGTAGAGAATATCTGGCCTTGTACAAGTTAAGTATCTCAAGCTTCCAACAAGGCTCTTGTAAAGAGTCGGATTGACCTTCTCGCCTTCATCGATCTTTGATAGCTTGATTCCGCATTCCACGGGAGTAATTGCCGGATTACACTCCTCCATTTTAAATCTCTTAAGGATTTCCTTCGCATATCCTTCTTGAGATATAAATATTCCATTTTCTTGTTGTTTTACTTCAAGCCCGAGATAGTATGACATAAGACCAATGTCCGTCATCTCAAATTCTCTCGTCATCGTTTTCTTGAACTCCTCGAACATTGTCGGATTATTGCCGGTAAAGATCAAATCATCCACATATAGGCAGACGAGCAACATATCTCCCTTTTCATCCACCTTCACATAGAGAGCATGTTCATGCGGGCATTTCTTAAAATTATTTTCTTGGAAGTACTTGTCGATTCTGCTATACCATGCTCTCGGCGCTTGTTTTAGGCCGTATAAAGCCTTTTTCAACTTCAGGACTTTATTTTCTTGTCCTTTTACTTCGTATCCCGACGGCTGCTCGACATATACCGTCTCTTCAAGATTCCCATTTAGAAAGGCTGACTTGACGTCCATTTGATGGACTTTCCATCTATTTTGGGCAGCTAGAGAGATAATTAATCTTATAGTTTCAAGACGAGCAACAGGAGCAAATACCTCATCATAGTCGATGCCTTCTCTTTGTTTGTAGCCTTTTACTACCAATCTTGCCTTGTATCTTTCAACCTCCCCTTTAGCGTTTTTCTTGGCTTTGTACACCCATTTCACTCCAATTGCTCTTTCTCTTTTCGGAAGTGTTACAAGCTCCCAGGTGTTATTTTTCTCAATAGCCTGGATTTCTTCATCCATCGCCTTTCTCCATTTCTCTCTTTTGACTGCTTCTTCGAAATTTATTGGTTCACTTTCTGCAAAGAGACAAAAAAGAGATATATTGTCTCCATAGATGTCATTTAAACTCCTCGTCCGTAAAGGCCTTTCGCTAGAACTTTCATCTGCTGATAATGGATCACCATGATGTACTGCTGGAGGTGATGGTGGTGGTGAAGTAGCTGGAGATTCTGGTACTGGTGGTTGTTGTTCTTCTTCTTCTACGATAGGGAGAAAATTGTAATCCTTTTCTTGAACACCGAAATCCCAGACGCCTTCTTCATCGAACTCCACATCTCTGCTTGTGATGACCTTTCTATTGATTGGATTGTACAACTTGTATCCCTTGGATCGAGAGTCATAACCGATAAATATGTACTTGGCACTCCTGTCATCCAGCTTCGTTCTCAGCTGACTCGGCACATGAGCATATGCGATACTTCCGAATATTCGTATGTGTGAGACGTCGGGTTTCACTCCGCTTCATGCTTCTAAAGGAGTCATGTTCCACACGCTTTTTGTGGGACATCGGTTTATCAAATAAACCGCACAGTCAACCGCTTCAGCCCAAAATTCCCTGGGCACTCTCTTTGTCTTCAACATACTCCGGGCCATATTGAGAATTGTCCTGTTTCTCCTTTCGGCAACTCCATTTTGTTGAGGTGTATATGGAACCCTAAGAGGCCGACGGATTCCATTGTCTTCACAGTAAGACTCGAACTCCTTCGAGGTAAATTCACCTCCTCTGTCTGATCTCATAGCCACAATTTCGAAGCCGCTTTGTTTCTCCATAATGGATTTAAATTTCTTGAAATTGGAGAAAACCTCCGATTTTTGTTTCAAGAAATAAACCCATGTTTTTCGACTAAAATCGTCGAAAAATATGAGGAAATAGTTATTTCCACCATACGAGCTTGGCTTTATTGGTCCACAAACGTCCGTGTGAACTAACTCCAATGGCTTTGTGGCTCTCGTCAGTGTTTCCTTAGGAAAACTTTTTCTGAAATGTTTTCCAAGTAAACATCCTTCGTACAATTGATCCGGGTGGTCTATTCTTGGCAAACCTCTAACCATATTTTGTTTGGACAGTAACTTTAATCCTCCGAAATTTAGATGTCCATATCTAAGATGCCAAAGCCATGACGAGTCTTTTACACAAGCAGTCAGACATCTCGCGACGTCATTTTGAATGTTCAGATAGAACATCCTATTTCCCGTCATTGGCACTTTGGAAATTAGTTTTCCTATCCTATCTCTTATGAAAAGACTAAGGTTTTCCATGTTCATCCTATAGCCCTTTTCTAAGAGTTGTCCCAAACTTAATATATTCATTTTTACGTTAGGGACATAATAAACATTAGAAATAAATTGATGGCTTCCATTTTTTAATCGAATCAAAATTTTGCCAAGACCACTCACCGGAGTTTTCGCTCCATTTCCAAACGTCACATTGCCGGAAACTGATTCATCAAGCTCCACGAATTTTTACTTCGTGCCGCACATATGGTTGCTTGCTCCCGTATCAAGCACCCATGTACAGTTTTCATCATAGTCACCTCCTTTGCATGCCACCAATAAGGTCTGGTCTTCTTGATTTTCTTTACTAGCGTAGTTTGCTCTCTCCTCGACATTATTTGAAGAAGATCGACAGTCCGAAGCATAATGACCAAGCTTATGACAATTATAGCATTCGACTTGAGATTTGTCATACCTTGGCCTATTATTGTTGCGCCATGAATTATTTCCTCTACCACGACCTCTTGTGGAGCTTGACCTCTGGCCTCTCTGATCATCGTTATTTTGCTTGCCTCTTTCTCTTCCGCCGTAGTAGCCACGTCCTCTTCCTCTAGCATTATTACTAGAGCTCTCTCCTTTGTCTTTTAAAGTAAGCTTAGATTGTAGAACTTGTTCTACCGCTCCCTCTTTATTTCTCTTTCTCATTCTTTCTTCATGGGCTTGAAGAGATCCCATGAGCTCATCCACGGTCATGGATTCAACGTCTTTGGACTCCTCGATTGCAACGACGATATAGTCGAATTTAGGAACAAGTGACCGTAGTATTTTTTCAATCACACGAGTATCACCCATGACCTCGCCATTTCTTCTTAGTTGATTAACAACAACTAAAACTCTTGAAAAATAATCCGATATTAATTCGGACTCTTTCATGGAGAGAGATTCGAACTCACCTCTTAGAGTTTGCAACCGCACCTTCTTTACTTTGTCCACGCCTTTGAATGAATTTTGCAAAATCTCCCACGCTTTCTTTGCATTAGCGGCTCTTGATATCTTCTCGAATGACGACTCATCCATTCCTTGATAGATGAGGTAGAGAGCCTTCTTGTCTCTCTTTCTTGAAATGCGCAGCGCATCTTTTTCATTTTGCGGAAGCGCCGCTTCATCATCCGGTTCAACATAACCTTTCTCTACAATCTCCCATGCATCTTGCGAGCCTAATAACGCCTTCATTTGAATGCTCCAATTTTCATAGTTATCTTTGGTGAGTTTAGGTACATGAAACGGAAACATTTCACTAGCCATTAGAATCTTATGGCTCTGATACCACTTTGTTGGAAATGAATTTAAGGTTAAAGGTTAAATGGGTGTCGAAAGTGATGTGAAAATTGGTATTGAAATGATTAAAAAAAGGCTCACAATCACTCAAGTTGGTGTTTAAACAAAACTGGATTTTATTGTACTCAACAACTGTGGTCTTACAAGACCTTAACTTTCTTCCAAAATCACACTAGCTTTCACTCAACTACTGACCTTGCTACCCACTTTGGATTTCACTAGATTACACTTCGACTTACACCTACACCTCACTTGATGTTGTCACTCGATTACACTTCACAACTGAGCACACCCATGCCTATTTATAGGCTTTACTTGACCGACTCCACATGCTCTAGGTTTCTTTAGAGTATTCTTGTTACAGACTGACTATACACATTTCTACACAACCCATCTTTGACTGTCTAGAAAATCTAGACTTATCTCCAGCCGTACGGACTAGCCTACCAATTTCCTTTTTCTAGATTATTCTTGATTACTCCAAATCAAGTTTACATTTTTAATAGACACCCTTAAACTTGATTTCTAGTAACTCCAAGAATCTCTCGCAATTTAATGAAGTCCCCGTGCTTCAATGGTTTCGTGAATATATCGGCAACTTGGTCTTGAGATTTTGTGTATTTCAATTGTACCTTATTTTTCGATATGCACTCTCTGATAAAATGGTATCGTGTGTCGATGTGCTTGCTGCGGTCGTGGAACACTGGATTCTTTGCTAAAGCCATTGCTGACTTGTTGTCCACAAATATTGTTGTCGGTTCTTCCTGCTCCATTTTAAGTTCCTTCGTTAAACTCCTTAGCCATATCGCGTGACAAACACACGATGCTGCTGCGACGTACTCAGCTTCGCAAGTGGAAAGTGTGACAATCGGTTGCTTCTTCGAACTCCAAGTGAAGCTCGTATTTTCGAGGAAAAACACAAATCCAGTAGTACTTTTCCTTTCATCTAAATCTCCGGCCCAATCATTGTCACTGTATCCAATGAGTTTGTATTTTTCTGACGACGAGTAAAATAAACCGAAATCAATCGTACCTTTTAAGTAGCGCAAAATTCTCTTGGCAGTCTTCATATGGGTAACCGTAGGTGCTTCCATGTAGCGACTGATTAGTCCTACTCCGTAGAGAATATCTGGCCTTGCACAAGTTAAGTATCTCAAACTTCCAACAAGACTCTTGTAAAGAGTCGTATTGACCTTCTCGCCTCCATCGATCTTTGATAGCTTGATACCGCATTCCACTGGAGTAATTGCCGGATTACACTCCTCCATTTTAAATCTCTTAAGGATTTCCTTCGCATATCCTTCTTGAGATATAAAAATTCCATTTTTCCGTTGTTTTACTTCGAGCCCGAGATAGTATAACATAAGACCGATGTCCGTCATCTCAAATTCTCTCGTCATTGTTTTCTTGAATTCTTCGAACATTATTGGATTATTTCCGGTAAAGATCAAATCATCCACATATAGGCAGACGAGCAACATATCTCCCTTTTCATCCACCTTCACATAGAGAGCATGTTCATGCGGGCATTTCTTAAAATTATTTTCTTGGAAGTACTTGTCGTTTCCGCTATACCATGCTCTCGGCGCTTGTTTTAGGCCGTATAAATCCTTTTTCAACTTCAGGACTTTATTTTCTTGTCCTTTTACTTCGTACCCCGGCGGCTGCTCGACATATACCGTCTCTTCAAGATTCCCATTTAGAAAGGCTGACTTGACGTCCATTTGATGGAATTTCCATCTATTTTGGGCAGCTAGAGAGATAATTAATCTTATAGTTTCAAGACGAGCAACAGGAGCAAATACCTCATCATAGTCGATGCCCTCTCTTTGTTTGTATCCTTTTACTACCAATCTTGCCTTGTATCTTTCAACCTCCCCTTTAGCGTTTTTCTTGGCTTTGTACACCCATTTCACTCCAATTGCTCTTTTTCTTTTCGGAAGTGTTACAAGCTCCCAGGTGTTATTTTTCTCAATAGCCTGGATTTCTTCATCCATCGCCTTTATCCATTTCTTGCTTTTGACTGCTTCTTCGAAATTTATTGGTTCACTTTCTGCAAAGAGACAAAAAAGAGATATATTGTCTCCATAGATGTCATTTAAACTCCTCGTCCGTAAAGGCCTTTCGCTAGAACTTTCATCTACTGATAATGGATCACCATGATGTACTGCTGGAGGTGATGGTGGTGGTGAAGTAGCGGGAGATTCTGGTACTGGTGGTTGTTCTTCTTCTTCTTCTACGATAGGGAGAAAATTGTAATCCTTTTCTTGAACACCGAAATCCCAGACGCCTTCTTCATCGAACTCCACATCTCTGCTTGTGATGACCTTTCTATTGATTGGATTGTACAACTTGTATCCCTTGGATCGAGAGTCATAACCGATAAATATGTACTTGGCACTCCTGTCATCCAGCTTCGTTCTCAGCTGACTCGGCGCATGAGCATATGCGATACTTCCGAATATTCGTAAGTGTGAGACGCCGGGTTTCACTCCGCTCCATGCTTCTAAAGGAGTCATGTTCCACACGCTTTTTGTGGGACATCGGTTTATCAGATAAACCGCACAGTCAACCGCTTCATCCCAAAATTCCCTGGGCACTCTCTTTGTCTTCAACATACTCCGGTCCATATTGAGAATTGTCCAGTTTCTCCTTTCGGAAACTCCATTTTGTTGAAGTGTATATGGAACCGTAAGAGGCCGACGGATTCCATTGTCTTCACAGTAAGACTCGAACTCCTTCGAGGTGAATTCACCTCCTCTTTCTGATCTCATAGCCACAATTTCGAAGCCGCTTTCTTTCTCCACAATGGATTTAAATTTCTTGAAATTGGAGAAAACCTCCGATTTTTGTTTCAAGAAATAAACCCATGTTTTTCGACTAAAATCGTCGAAAAATATGAGGAAATAGTTATTTCCACCATACGAGCTTGGCTTTATTGGTCCACAAACGTCCGTGTGAACTAACTCCAATGGCTTTGTGGCTCTCGTCAGTGTTTCCTTAGGAAAACTTTTTCTGAAATGTTTTCCAAGTAAACATCCTTCGTACAATTGATCCGGGTGGTCTATTCTTGGCAAACCTCTAACCATATTTTGTTTGGACAGTAACTTTAATCCTCCGAAATTTAGATGTCCATATCTAAGATGCCAAAGCCATGACGAGTCTTTTACACAAGCAGTCAGACATCTCGCGACGTCATTTTGAATGTTCAGATAGAACATCCTATTTCCCGTCATTGGCACTTTGGAAATTAGTTTTCCTATCCTATCTCTTATGAAAAGACTAAGGTTTTCCATGTTCATCCTATAGCCCTTTTCTAAGAGTTGTCCCAAACTTAATATATTCATTTTTACGTTAGGGACATAATAAACATTAGAAATAAATTGATGGCTTCCATTTTTTAATCGAATCAAAATTTTGCCAAGACCACTCACCGGAGTTTTCGCTCCATTTACGAACGTCACATTTCCAGAAACTGATTCATCAAGCTCCACGAATTTCTCCTTCGTGCCGCACATATGGTTGCTTGCTCCCGTATCAAGCACCCATGTACAGTTTTCATCATAGTCACCTCCTTTGCATGCCACCAACAAGGTCTGATCTTCTTGATTTTCTTTACTAGCGTAGTTTGCTCTCTCCTCGACATTATTTGAAGAAGATCGACAGTCCGAAGCATAATGACCAAGCTTATGACAGTTATAGCATTCGACTTGAGATTTGTCATACCTTGGCCTATTATTGTTGCGCCATGAATTATTTCCTCTGCCACGACCTCTTGTGGAGCTCGACCTCTGGACCCTCTGATCATCGTTATTTTGCTTGCCTCTTCCTCTCCCGCTGTAGTAGCCGCGTCCTCTTCCTCTAGCATTACTACTAGAACTCTCTCCTTTGTCTTTTAAATTAAGCTTAGCTTGTAGAACTTGTTCTACTGCTCCCTCTTTATTTCTCTTTCTCATTCTTTCTTCATGGGCTTGAAGAGATCCCATGAGCTCATCCACGATCATGGATTCAACGTCTTTGGACTCCTCGATTGCAACGACGATATAGTCGAATTTAGGAACAAGTGACCGTAGTATTTTTTCGATCACGCGACTATCACCCATGACCTCGCCATTTCTTCTTAGTTGATTAACAACAACTAAAACTCTTGAAAAATAATACGATATTAATTCGGACTCTTTCATGGAGAGAGATTCGAACTCACCTCTTAGAGTTTGCAACCGCACCTTCTTTACTTTGTCCACGCCTTTGAATGAATTTTGCAAAATCTCCCATGCTTGCTTTGCATTAACAGCTCTCGATATCTTCTCGAACGATGACTCATCCATTCCTTGATAGATGAGGTAAAGAGCCTTCTTGTCTCTCTTTCTTGAAATGCGCAGCGCATCTTTTTCATTTTGCGGAAGCGCCGCTTCATTTTCCGGTTCGACATAACCTTTCTCTACTATCTCCCAAGCATCTTGCGAACCTAGTAATGCCTTCATTTGGATGCTCCAATTTTCATAGTTATCTTTAGTGAGTTTAGGGACGAGAAAAGGAAACATTTCACTAGCTATTAGGGTCTTACGGCTCTGATACCACTTTGTTGGAAATGAATTTAAGGTTAAAGGTTAAATGGGTGTCGAAAGTGATGTGAAAATTGGTATTGAAATGATTAAAGAAGAGGCTCACAATCACTCAAGTTGGTGTTTAAACAAAACTGGATTTTATTGTACTCAACAACTGTGGTCTTACAAGACCTTAACTTTCTTCCAAAATCACACTAGCTTTCACTCAACTACTGACCTTGCTACCCACTTTGGATTTCACTAGATTACACTTCGACTTACACCTACACCTCACTTGATGTTGTCACTCGATTACACTTCACAACTGAGCACACCCATGCTTATTTATAGGCTTACTTGACCGACTCCACATGCTCTAGGTTTCTCTAGAGTATTCTTATTACGGACTGACTATACACATTTCTACACAACCCATCTTTGACTGTCTAGAAAATCTAGACTTATCTCCAGCCGTACGGTACTAGCTAGAATAATCTAGACTTTCCTTCTTCTAGATTATTCTTAATTATTCCAAATCAAGTTTACATTTTTAACATTAGAATCGTTTAGGTATAAACGTACACCAATGACGACTTACCCTTTATAAAAGGGTCATTATTGTTTAACTATATACCTAAACGACTCCATGAGCATTTATTGCGGAATTTGAATTCAACCAATGTGGTTGAGCAGCGACGGAGCCAGACATTTTTTCAAGTGGGGGCAAATTCATATTGATATGGTAAAAATCTGTATGTACTAGCTGGTATATTTTTTTTGCATTTTTGTTGACTTTTTAATATTAACTAAGTGAAAATCAAAATTATAAAATATTTTAGTTAAATTAGATATAGTAATTTAGATCGTTTTCTTGTTTTTACGTCGTACATTTGATGTATTTTTATTTATTTTACATAAATTTTATAATTTTGACCCCATTAAAAATAAATTTTCAATTTATAAAGCATATTTCCCCCACAAAACATGTGAATTACAAAATTTATAAGCCTAAATTTAAGGGATTTCAGAATCAACTGGGGTCGGCGGACCCCATTTGTCCCTATATCCCTCCGTCCCTGTGGTTGAGTCGACCAACTGAAAAAAAATCAAAAACATGGTTGTTGGGTCCTTAATATCTATAAATAGAGACCCATATCTCACCATTCCTCACGCATACCATAATTTTCAACTATCTCATTCATTCTCATCAATTTGTCATCCAAAAAGAGAAGAGAAGACACCATGGCTACTCTCTACACTTACGAAGAGAATTGCACCATTGTGAGAGCTTGGCTGGCACTCAAAGAACATTTCGAACATCTAGGAAGCCATATTGATCAAACATCTTGGTGGAACCGTGTATTCATCGTATTTGTGGCTTTAGACGAAAATTATAACTCAAGGACTTTGAAACTCGTCAAGGAACGTTTCGGGAGATATACGAAGAATGCAAAGCATTCAAAAAGGAATTGAAAGCCTTGAAGGAAGCCGAACCCGATATGTTGAGTACTACAAGAGTAAGTATTTAAACACATACACATTCGAAATCCCAAGTTTTGAATGATACAAAATGACTAACTTATATTTGTTTTGTGTTTTCAGTGGGCTAGAGCTTGTGCCCGATATGAGACTATCCATGGGAAATCGTTTAAGCTCGATGATTTCTACCGTATCTCGGAAGGAACTACCTTTGGTTACAACCTATATGACTAAGTGTTTAAGTGTTTAAATGCACCGTCTCCAGAGGATGGGGTGTAGGACTTAGCAAAACAGATAAGTTTTGGCAGCCACACTTGTCTTAGGGGATTACATTTCAAAAGTCTAAAGTAACAAATTAAATCAACATTGTCATTGTTTTATTTGATGAACTTTGAGGTAACTTCCATTTTGTGATCAGCTTCTTCACTATCTTCTTGTCTTCTATCTCGATGTTGCAGGTTCGATATTTTTGTTGTTGGTGCCACTTCGTTGCTTGTATCGCCACTATGGTGTTTCTTTCTTCAAGTGAGCTGACATTTTTGTTGTTGGTGCCACTTCGTTGCTTGTATCGCCACTATGGTGTTTCTTTCTTCAAGTGAGCTGACTTCGCACCGGAAGGCCCTTCTTTCTTTGCAGGTTTCTCTATCATCTGTTAAAACCAGTACCACGGTGGCAATAGTTAACTCGACGTGCCAAGTGCTATAGCATAGCACAGAAAGCTTTGGTTTGGGAGTAGTGGTTTGCAAATGGGACAGTTGGCTTGGGTTTGGGTTTCCGTTGGGAAGGAGATCGGGTGGAGTGTTGTCGCATGACTTGAGGTGATTTCCGATGAGGGCTATGGTTCCTGCATGGGATTGGTCAATTTTCTGGAAACATTTGAGACACCTAACTTTCCATATATACCAAGTTGTAAGAGTGTGGAGTTGGTTCTTGGCTACACCATTTATTAATTGATTATTGTAGATCCAGATAGCTATCTAGTAACTTTAATAATCATGTATAAGATCCCGAGGAACACGCGAAATAAAATAAGAACTTAATTGTATTTACTTTTTAGTTTTCAATTTGAAGATTGATTGATTTTGATATTTTTTAAAGGAACTGGAACGGGGAGAAAGTAAGAACGAAATCTCATTCTAATATTTTATTTCTGCATTTAACTATTGTAAAATAAAGTTAGGTTAGTATTGTGCAAGACAAGAGTTAAAGTTAGGTAAAATAAAGTTAGGTTAGAACCAACTCTACGATGTTATATTTGCGTGTAGAAAGGGTACAGGATTGTTTTGGCACAGGATCTGGACCGATTTCCATAAAGGGAAAATTTGTATAACACTAAGAAAAGGAAACAACAAGGTTTTGGTTACAAAGCTTACTTAGCCAAGTAACTTTCCTATATATATCCTCGTAGTTTTAGGGGCCACTCAAAAGGATTTAGGGGCCAACAATAAAACAAAAAAGGTCACCCAAAGGGAAAATGTAGCCAGTCCTTATCTCGCGTAATTCGTAATGGCAAAATTATCCTTATATATTCGGAGGATATGATAACATTTTTATCCTCCGATTGCAATCGGACGCCAAAATATTACCCAGACTTCCGATTGTAATCGGTGCAGTATTAGAATGATTTCTGTTTCATTTTTTCCATTTCTTTTTCATTTTTGAGTTGTTAGAGTTATAGAGAAGAAGGTGAAGGAAAAAAGGGAAAACCCATTTTATCACTACAAAAATGGATGGATATGAAGAAGAAGGTGAGAATCATGGCGAAGAACAAAATGTTGAGGGTTCACAACCGTTTAGAGAAGACGATTTGGGGTATATGTTGAATGATCCAAACTTTTGTGGAGAGGAAAACCTAAACGACCCTTTCATGGAAGAAAATGGATAATCGCCTGATATTGAAGCTAACGATGCATGTAAAACACAGGTATTGTGTTAAGAAACTCAAATACCCGATTTGCATGCGTTTGTGTGATTTTGTAAACAAGAAAAACCGATTATTGCATGCATTGAATGCCATGAACTACCCAGATTCGGTAGATAATTTCTTGAATAAACTTACGAATATAACACACTGAGTACCAAATATGTATATTCGGTAGTTCCAGGATAGTAGTTTACTGCCGAATATGAGAAAAAACCCCAAACTGGTTTTCCAAAAAAATCTTCATTCGGTAGTTATGTAGAGTTATTTACCCCCGAATGACCCGAAAAACGAATTCCCCAAAAAATTTCAAAACTCAGTATTCTTATCCTTTACAATCGGTAATAGTTTAACATTATTTGACTGCCGAATATAACAGTGGCCTCAAAATAAAATTTCCGAAAACTTGAAAATCGGATGTTTATCGATTAAAGTTATCTCCCGGTTATTTATATTCGGCTGTTTTACTATATATTTTAGCTTCCGATTATATCATTTTTTGCACTCAGTAAACTGTGTACATTCATTTGCAAAAATCGGGTGTTTTGGGTAACCGATAGGATTCCGAATATAGTATATTCGAGAGTTTTACTTTTTTAATAACCTCCGATTATTGTATAATAATTTGTTGCTTTCATATGCAGGCCGTTGAAGAGTTTGTTGATGATTTCTATTTGAGGCCCGACATTTCCCTATACTATGCAAACGATTTGGTATACTCATTACTACTTTTCTTTTTTTTCAAAATTTATATGTTAAATGGTTATGCTTATTAGATTTGTTTTGTTTTATGCACGTTTAGACATTTGGAAGTAAGAAGGAGGCAAAGGAATGGCTTATGAACAAGGCAAAAGATAACACGTGCGTGGTAGTTCAAGATAATCATGTTAGTGACACTCGATTTGAAATGATTTGCGAGCGAGGTGGGACGCGAAAGAGTCACGAGGGAAAGAATGGTAAGTACGTACGGAAGACGAATAGGAAATACCGAAGCAATACCAAGAAGATAGGATGCCCATTTAAGATTGTCTTCTATAAGCCCGATGGTATTAAAGGTAAAGAGTATAAAATGTATAAAGTTGATAACGGTTGTCACAACCATGATGATCCGTTGGATTTAATTGGACATGTAATGGTTGCCAAGTTAAAACCACATCAAATGCAGACGGTGAGGTCTATGCGGATCCAAAAAGCGAGTGCGATCTTAAGTAAAATAAAGGCGGACGATCCCGAAAACTTGTCTTCTTTGTCTACAATTAAGTCGGCCCTAGCTACGATCAAAAGGACTGAATGGGATGGTAGAACGGTCATGCAACAATCGGAGTGGTTGACGGAATTACACGGCTACACCTTGACAAGGGAAGAAAAGGATGGTATAGTGGTTCGTATTTTCTTGGCACATCCCGAAATGATCCAATTGGCTCAATGCTTTCATCAAATTTTGTTGATAGATGCTACTTATAAGACAAACAAGTATAACATGCCGTTGTTGAACATTGCTTGCCATACTTCGGACAAAAACACCTTTACGATTGCATGGGGTTTAATGGATCATGAGAACAATGTGAGTTTCATTTGGATGTTGGAGACGTTGAGGTCCATTTATAACGGTGATAATTTTCCAAAGGTTATTGTAACGGATAACGATCAAGCCTTAATGCATGCAATAGCGGTAGTGTTTCCGGAAGCCCAAAACTTGATTACAAATTTCGCTAAAGAATCCGCATAATTATTACATGGATCCACGTGTTCCAGAAAATAAATACGGTGAACCAACCAAAAAAACAGTTCTGTAGTGATGACTAGCCCCACTTGGTAAGATCTTCAGTGGGTAGAAAAGAAACGTATTACCGTTAAACATTGATTTTGGCTATGGCATTCAAAAACGTATACACCCGGTTGAACATCCAACGGGTATACGGGCCCTTTTGCATGCATAACAAAAACGGCACATTAGACAAAATCTATACAACGGTTATTTTAGTTAATAACTGCAGCGTTGTGTAAACGTTGAGTAAACGAAGTAAATGCTACATATCCCAGTCCCACAAATGCACATTTTCTCACCACAAAAAGAAAAGGGGGTTTTGTATTTCTCCCTCAAAATAAATAACTATTTTGCATTACTCCTTTTAAAATTGAAAATCGGTGTAACCCCCTGTCTGTTAACTTTTTCGTGACCACCCAGTTAAGTGTCCACGTGCAGTGCACACATATTAATAAATAAATAACTCTAAATACTCTCCCCCACTTACAATGATACCCACACCAACTCTGCACAGTTGATATCAATGGTTAGTCCAGTTGGCCATGAGCCTGACTCTCAAGTAGGAGGTCAGCGGATCGAGTCTCCGCTCAAGAGTTTGGAGATCTCATGAAATACTCCCCTCATGTAAAATCTAGTTTAGAGTTTAAATTCTTGATGTATCTTTTAAGTTTGTTAGAGGGAGAGAGAGGATGCGAGAAAGACGGAGGGAAGGAGATGGGAGAAAAAAATTGCAGTTGGAGAGAAAAAGTTTAGAGATTTCTCTTGAAACCTTTGGCAACAAAGATTTGATCAAAGTTCTGGAGAGGGGATGGGGAGGATCAAGATCTTGGTTAGATTTTTCGGAAGACATGGTGTTCTGGGTGATTGAAACTTTGAAGACGGTTTATAAAGGTAAGTACAAGGATGGGTGTTTTGAAACAAAGGATGGTGATGATTTGTTTGTTATGAAGGTTTAAAAAAACAACAGTGGAGATTATGTTAGGATTTCAAGATAAAAGGAAGGAGTTGAAGGAAGCAGTTTTTCTATTTGTATTTCTAGTGGGGATAACAAAAGATGCTGGTCGATTCTGGCAGAAGCTATAGATCTGTTTATGGAGCGTCATAATAAACAGAAGAAGGTAATGCAAGTCGTTCCAAAGGAAGTTGATTTCCCATCTAGTTTAATATCGAAAAGTCCAAGGTTAGTTAGAACTGGAGTGGTGAAAGTTTCGAAAAGGTTGAAATGGAATATGGTGGTTGTACTCATTAAGAAGAGAATGGGAATCAAGAGATTTTTGGAGATGAATAAAGGTGTTACCTACTCTTTGGATAATGCTGAGAGGTGTTTACACTGGTTTAAGATCAGAAGACTGAATATGGTTAATTGGTCTTCTGTGTTGATGACAAAAATTGGTAATGATATGTCGTTGGGGGAATTCTCAAAAATTGGGTTGGAAACTTTGAGAAGAGAAGGTCATCACTATTTTCGTATTCCGGTCACTGGCAATATCAGTCAGGTGTCGGAAGTGTTGGTGACGAAGGTAGGCGGAAATAAGGTGGTGCTCACGACGGAGTGGGATGCAAATTATGTGGAGAAGATTCAGCTAACGGAAGATGAATATCGGCGTGAGTTACGGGAGTTTGACTCATATTTGGAGGATCTTGCTCCGGTAGAAATTCAAAATACAGTTAATGATGATTTGTTGGCGCGGAACTTACGGTTAGTTAATGAATCAAATAGAGGTGAGTCAGAAAATGAGTCGGGAAGAATGGAGTCAGATAAAACTGATTCGGTAGAGGCTGAGTCAAGATCTGGATCCGGGTCATGGGTTCATGTGTCGAAAAGGAAAAGATACCCAAATTCAAAAGGGGATCAGTTGGTTTGATTAGGTCAAAATTCGACCATTGAAACTTCAAATACATTTGTTAGAGAAACTAATTTCTCAATTATTGAAGAAGAAGAGGTAGAGAGTCGATGGGTAATGAGCGGATATTAGATTCAAATAATGTAATTGAGGGGGTGAATTTACTTTCTGAGATAGATAACAAGATTGTAATGAAGCTGGGAGATCTACAAATCTCACATACTGAGAGTTTAGAGAAGGTAATGGAGGCAGCAGAATTGATGATGCTGCATTGTTGTTCTTATGGGGGAGTTTGCGAAGGTGATAAGAAGTTGTTGAAGGAGGTGGTGCTTAAGCAAGTTATGAAGTATAAAGAAAGGTTCAGGAGGGTGAACGCAGAGAAAAATGAGGATGTTGCAAGAAGAATTGAAGGTGTTTGGGAGCAGGAGTTAGCATTAGTTGAGATTAATCCATTGAATGTGGTGGAACCAGAACAAATTCCAATAATTGAGAATGGATCTTAAAATAATCACTTGGAATATTCGTGGGCTTAATTCTATTGAGAAAATGGTGGCTTTGAAGAATCTGATTTTGGATCAAAAGCGTGCAGTTTGTATGGTGCAGGAGACAAAGATGATCAAGATGAATCAGTGGATGGTGAAAAAGCTTTGGTCTGATTCCGATTTTGATTGGATTTATATGCCATCAGTTGGGAGCAGTGGAGGTTTGTTGACCATTTAGGACAAGACTAAGCTGGTGAAGGAGAATGTGAGAATGGGTCTGAACAACATTTCTACTCTTTTCACATATAAGTCAAATGGTTCCAAATTGGCTGTTTTTAATTTGTATTCACCATGTGATTACAATGAAAGAGAGGTCTTTTGGAAGGATATGGAGGAATTGAAGAATTGGTGGGATGGACCATTTTGTTATGGAGGAGATATGAATGCAGTGAGGAACAGTGATGAAAGGAATAGGGGGAAAGGGGATAGCAGGAATACCTCTTTTCTTAATAACTTCATCTATGATCAGGAGTTGGTGGATTTTCCATTACTGGGTGGTGCATATACTTGGTCAGATATGCAAGCTAACCCTTTGTTGTGCAGGTTAGACAGATTTTTTCGGAGTGTGGAATTTGATGTAATGTTTCCTGAAGCAGTTCAAATGGATCTCACTAGAGTTATCTCAGATCATAAACCAATTATGTTGGTAACTAAACCAGGAATTCAATGTAAGCCATACTTCAAATTTGAGAATGGTTGGATCCACCATAACGATTTTCTAAGGAAAGTGGAGGAGTGTTGGAGAATGATGAAGTATGAGGGTGCTCCAAGTTTTGTTTTCTTATTTCTTGAAGAATTGGAGTAGAGAAGAGTTTGGTGGAGTAAGGAAGATGAAAGCTGAGCTGAAGGAGAAAACTGATTTTTTAGATCAGATGGAGGAAACACATCCATTATCTAAGGATCAATTTGGTAAAAGACTTCAAAGTTTGCTTAAGATAAAGAATATTAATGTTATGGAAGCTAGGAAGTGGTTTGCCAGAGCAAAGCAGAATGACTTCAAATGGGGAGACTCTAACTCTTCTTACTTTTTCAGAATTGCAAATGCTAGGAAGAAGAGAAATACCATTGTTAAGTTGGAAGTGGAGGGAGTTGAGCGCTTTGATCAGGCAACGATCAAATTGGAGATGGGGAATTTTTACTCAAATTTATATACTGAAGACAATGACGTGGCTTTTTCCTTAGACAAATATTTCTGTGGAGGAAAAATGTGAGATGGAGAAAGAGTTTACTGAGGATGAAGTCTATAAAGTGATTAAGGAAAGTGGAGCTAATAAATCTCTAAGTCCAGATGGATTTTTAATGGAGTTTTATAAGTTTTGCTGGCATATCATTAAGGAGGATTTTATGAAGTTGATGGATGAGTTCTACAGGTATGGTACTTGGGACTGGAGGCTTAACTGCTCTTTTGTGTCTTTAATTCCAAAAAAAGAAGACTCAATTACTCCAAGAGATTTCAGACCTTTGAGCTTGTTGGGAAGTGCTTACAAAATTCTTTCAAAATTGCTGGAAAACAGGTTGAAAAAAGTTATGCATAAATTAGTTTCTGAATATCAGGGTGCATTTGTGAAGGATAAACAGATTCTAGATGGTGTATTGATTGCTAGTGAATATATTGATAGTCGATTGAAGGAGAGAAGACCTGGAGTTCTTTGCAAAGTTGACATGGAGAAGGCTTTTGATCATGTGAAGTGGAAATCATTGTTTAGAATGCTAGAGAAGCAGGGATTTGGTCTGAAGTGGATTTCTTGGATCAAGTGGTGTGTCTCTTCTTTTAATATTGCAGTATTGGTGAATGGGAGTTCAACAGAAAAGTTTAAGCCAACAAAAGGGTTGAGACAAGGGGATTCATTGTCACATTTTCTTTTCTTGTTAATGGTTGAAGTTTTATCAAAATTGATAAATGATGTTGTGTTAAGAGGACATATTAATGAATTTAAGATGGTGGATAATGGAATAATGATATCACATTTACAGTTTGCCGATGACACACTGATTTTCTTGGATGCCACTGTGGAAGATGTGAGAAACTAATTTATTATCTTGAACACTTTTGAGATGTTAAAAAGTTTAAAGTTAAATTTGGATAAAATCTCAATGATCAGTATTGGAGCAGATGCTATGGTTAATTCTTTAGCTTTGGAGCTGGGTTGTAAGGTGGAAAGATTGCCTATCAAATATCTAGGCTTGCCAATTGGAGCTACTTCAAGATGCAGTTCAGTTTGGGATGAGGTTGTGCAAAGGATGGAGGTTAAATTGGCAACTTGGAAGAAGAAGTATTTGTCAAAAGCTGGGAGATTGGTTTTGATTAAAAGTTGTTTAGCTAGCTTGCCTGTGTATTTTCTTTCTCTTATTCATATGCCAGCTGTTATGGAAATGAAGTTGGAGAGGTTGATGAGGAATTTCTTATGGAACTCCAGTGCAGAAAGAAGGAAAATGTGATGGGTCTCTTGGTTGAAGATTTGTAAACCAAAGAAGTTTGGTGGTCTTCGTATTAAGAGTTTAAGAAGTGGTGGAAGAGCTTTAAAAGCAAAGTGGATATGGAGATACACTAGGGAGAAGAAAGTTTTATGGAGGAGAGTGGTGCAGCAGAAGTTTAATAATAATCCTGAAGTATTGTTGCCTGGTGATGATAACAAGCCTAAAGGGAGAAGTTTATGGAAGAATATTTTAAGTTCTTCTGTTTTTTTACAGGAACATGTGAGATTGCAAGTGAATAATGGAAAATTTATTAAATTTTGGGAGGATAACTGGACTTCTACTGGATTGCTTAAGGACAGGTACCCAGCAATTTACAAGGTTTGTAGTAATAAGGTTGCTTCAATAACAGATATGATTGTGAATGGAAGGTTAATGTGTCCTATAAGGAGAAATCTGAATAGTCTGGAGCAGTTGGATTGGGATAGGTTTTGTAATGAGTTAGGTCCTGTACATGGTCTGAATGATGAGGAAGATAAGATTCAGTTCTATGAAGATGGTTTCACAGTGAAGAAAAGTTATGAATTGCAAGTTCAGGAAGATGTTGTGTGTGACTTCAACAGATTCCTTTGGAAAAAAGCATATTCCACCTAAGGTTAGTTTCATGTTGTGGGCATATTTTCATGATTCTTTGCCTACAAGATCTATGTTACAAAATAGAAGAGTTGAGGTGCATAATGTCAACTGTGTGTTCTGCAATACTGTGGAGGAGACTGCTGATCATATGTTATTACATTGTGAATTTGCATTCAAAGTTTGGTCCAAGTTTATGGAGGCTTTTGGAGTGGACTGGTGTCTCCCATGTCAGTGAAAGGTCAGTTTGAGGCCTGGAGTTTGAATAATCTGACAAGGAGGAGTAAAGATATTTGATGGAAGACAACATATGCTATTGTTTGGCACATTTGGAAGGAGAGGAACTCGAGAGCTTTTGGTGGAAGAGCTAAGGATGTGGACGAATTGAGTTTGTTGATTAAACAGTCAATTGTGTTGTGGCTGCCTGAAACGTCAGTTTTTCAGAATGTGTCTATAAGTTTTATTTTATTTCATTGGAACTCTGTGCTTCATATGTAATGCAGTTCTAGAGTTCCAGGTCTGTTTATGTACATAATTTTCCTCTTTAATATAACCTTTCTTTAAAAAAAAAAAAACTCTGCACAATTGGGATTGAACAATGGAAATGCTAAACCTAAACATATTTTAGTTCTCCCGACATCAAAGTATAATTCATTTCACCCACGCTCCTCATCTGAATTTTTTTTTAAGGAGAGATAAAAAAGGTTCATGCAAGCATTATTACTATTCATCATCTCTAGAAATAAAAACCCCTAAATTTATTAACCCAAACCTAACTGCAGTTTAAAAATTGATTGGAAACCCTAACCTTAATAGATGATTGCAACGAGATTATGCTTGAAACTGAACCATGTGGTATTTTTGTAGAGAAAAAGTTTTAGAAGCTATGGTGAAAGAGCGATTAATTGTTGGTATTGCAGATATCTTAATTAGATGGAAATCTGATTGATTGGATAGATTTGAAGGAAAAACAATGGAGCCGAATTGGTATTGGTACGGAAAGAACTGCAATTCTAAGAATTTTTGGTTGTTCTTCAGCTAGAGACGGAAACGAAGAAGAACGATGTGAATTTTGATCCGTTTTTCAGTTAGACCGGAGACGGAGATGATAGAATATAGGGATCTCTCGACACGTGTCTATTTTTGAAGAGTAATTTATGGTTTCTAAAATACATTAATTTATTATGACACACGTATATTGCACATGGACACTTAACTGGGTGGTCACGGAAAAGTTAACAGACAAGGGGTTTTACCAATTATCAATTTAAAGATGGGGGAATGCAAAATAGCTACTTAGTTTGAGGGGGAAATACAAAATCCCCCAAAAGAAAATGTATACAGAATTACAAATTTGTATGGAATCAATCAATGATTTGATAAAACCATATCTCACCTAACCTGAGTAGATGAGTTCCTAAGAAAAGATGTAACATTAATACCCACCAACTCAAAGAAAAAATAAACTCTTTATACTTGGATATTTCATCATCTTTCCATGGTCTTAGATACTTAAATACCTTGCTTACCTCTACAAGAACATTTAGCTACTGGTCACTGAGGAATCGAACCATGTTGTTGTGGTGGTGGAGGCGGCATACCATGTGAAAGACCCATGTGTGGTCCAACTTGCCTCATGCCAGTCCCACTTTGATTTCCTGCCTGTTATAAAAGAAAACAAAAATGATAGCTGCAGATTAGGATATGAAGGCAAACAAACAAATTAACCAATCAATGTTTGCTGATGTAATAAATACTAACAGTGTAATTCTGTATCGGGACCATATCAGATCACCATCCTAATATTCTTGAGGTTGATACTGGCTAAACTGTGATACTTGCAGGCAAAAGGAAACTTTGAAGGGTCTTTGCATTTAAAATGATACTAAATAATCCAGTTAAGGAAAAATATGAAATGATCAAGTCTAGCAACAAATTTTCTGATCACCATCATTATTACACCCAATCAATCCAAATGAAGTATGAACAACCCGGGCAACCAATCATACATTTGTATTACAACCGTATGGAGCTTCGTAAAAGTAATCAAGGTTTCTTTATAGAGGGAAGAGTAGACACAAATAACCATTCCAGTCTCCTAGATACATATTAACAGAAGAAAATACAAGAAACATAAATCAATGCTTATACAACAGTAGTGTTTGGTGTGTCACCCAGCGGCCAGGATACATTGGAATTTCCAACTACTGGCCAGGATCTTCCCTTCCCTCCTAGAATAACGTACTGATTTGGTTAATCCAATGGCTGGCCAGCCTGGCCTTCCCTCCCGTCCCAAACTAGGTTTATTAATTCTGTTTCTTAAATGGCGAATGATAAATTGGGTTTTCTATTTGTATTTCACGGAAGAGATGGGTGAATGATTTAGACGTTTCCATTCTCTCTTCACGTTCCTCGCTCTATTTTGTAACGCCAAAATAAAACCCCTATTTGGTATATCAGATTCAATCCCTAGCTGTGATTCAAATAACCATTCCAGTCTCCTAGATACATATTAACAGAAGAAAATACAAGAAACATAAATGTGAAAACAAAACCAATAACGATAGGTATTACCTGGTATGGATTAAGTCCTGGAACCATTGACATTTGAACAGGTAGTCCATGGTTGTATGGACCGCCCAAGGAAGGATACATTTGGCCCGGTCCACTTGGACCTGAAGGGCCCTGAAGATTAGGTATCCCATTTGCATAACCACCGCGTGGAGGTTGCTGTAGAGCATTAGCTGGTACAGATCCTGAATGCATTTGATTCATACCCATCATATGTCCTTGTGGAATTGGAGGGACCATCTGATTGGTCGGACCTTGCATTCCCTAAATGAAAAATACATCGAAAAAGTTATGAACTGAGAAACATGTTCATTATAAATTGGGCAGCATCCTTCAAAAATGACTTTGCATTAAGTTTTATACAAAATGTGTTCATTGCCCTAGATATAGTGAAAAAAATCACCACGGTTAGTATTGAAAGATGGTTTTCAATGTATGGATAAATAATAGACGGCCTAAAAATCAGCAGCCTTTTAACATGATTGAGAATTTTAGAATGATTTTATTTTTCATGAGAAGGAAGTACATTGAAAAGAACAAATTCACTGAACATCATCCCTAGATCAACTATACTTGGGTCTTGCAAGAGCTTGTACAGTAATTTTATATATTATAAGCAGATCAAAACTTATGTATAACCCGAGAGAGACAAAATAAAATACCAGTTGACCAGGCGTTGGTGGCAATTGTGGTGAGTTAGACAACGAGGGCATGGGCAAAGAACCTGCCATTGGGGGAGGGCGAGACAAATGAGAATGTGGTAGGAGGGACAAATGAGATGGTGGTGGTTGCATCTGCGATATATTTGAGGGTGGGACTTGTAAAGAAGGCATTTGCTGTTGGTATGGTTGATGTTGTTGTTGTTGTTGGGGTGGCATATGATGAGAAAATTGCTGATAAGATTGAGCTGGGGCAAGAAGAGATGGATGTGGACCTGGTGGAAGGGGAGGAGCCCCGCCAGGCATAGAAACTGGAAAAGATTGCTGTTGTTGCTCTCCTTGATCAGATGTGTCAATAGATAATGGCATTGCAACTCCAATACCAGGAATGGTTCCTTCATTTCGAGGCAGAGCAGTAGCAAAAGGTCCTGGAGTTGATGGGCCATCAAGTACTGGGAAGTTACTGGGCACACGACCCGCCATGGCAGGATTGTGGTCACCAAATCCTGAAAACTCACAGTAAATCAACTCATGGTCACGGAGAAATAGAGATAATGAAGACAAGCAAGGATTTCGATAGGCATAAAAAAGGACCTCATGTCTCCACGTAAAGAGAAGAGATGAACATTTCAAAAACAACCTTAAAATGACCACAGAAAAGGTGTGAAAGCAACCTTGGTTGTATCCCGTATTGAATTTATCACGGGGAGGATCTCCTGGTCTATTTCTACACCAAAACCTTGTCGTATGATCATTGCTACCGCTGCACATTAGAAGAAAAAGGTGAGTACACTAAATCCTGATGTGCAAATACAATACATACTGTACTGTACTGATAATCGAATAACACTGTGCTTATCCCATCCTTTGAGCACAGACTTAGTAATGATGGTAAATCAGTCGACAATTTGCTGAGCTGATGAAAGGTATCATCCGATTCAAGCAAAAGATTATACTCCAAACCTTTGGCGCTGTATGTCTCTGCCCACTTCATTTTTTTACATAAGTATCAAGGAACTAAACAAATATAATTAATTCAACTGTAGAACCCTAACATGCTTGGACACCATTTCCTGGATTCAGCTGTGACGTACACAAACATTTCCCGCACTAGTTGATACTTCAGCAGGTACTTGCGCATAGTTCAGTTACATGTTGTGAGTATATCTTGTGTGTTCGGGCACATCGGTAACTCGGGCATGAATTCCAGCGCTAACCACATGAATAGATCTCAAAAGCAAATTACAACTGAAAACTAAAGCACATACCTACCCAGAAGTAAATATGCATGTGCAAGGCCGTGACTGTAACAGTCTCTATACTCACTGTACACCTTGCACCAAATTTTGACAATGAAACACCTACCCACGTAACTATTACATGGTTCTTTCCGACAAGGAAGTTCCAGTGAGTTGAACAAAGAAATCTCTACAAGGATAAACCCCTCACTAGTCACTACAGAAAGCCTATACACAACTTTATGCCCAGCTCCCAGTATGTGAGCAGAATTCATTGTTATATTCCAAAACATCAACTGTTGTATTAAAGCTAAGAGCTAACAACTTACAAGATCTGTTGTTGTGATAGTTATAGTTCTAATTTTCATGTGATGGCTTGGGCAACTAATGATTCCATCGTGGAACCTCTGTATGTCATTTCAAGCTTTAATTATTTGACAATATTTTTCTATCACTAAATCTTTGACTTTTATGAAGTTCTACATGTCAAATTAAATACTCAAAATTAGTTTCCAAATTCTTCAAGACCAACTCAATTATGATTTCCGAACCCAAAATATTACTCAAAATGGCATCAAATACATAGTTCAGGTGTTGGTTTAGAAACTCTATCATTCAAGTGTGGGTTTAGACTCAACCCATGATTCAGCATAGCAAACTGAGATCATTATTAATTTTCTTTTAAAGCAGGTATCACAATTTCAAATACCAGTATGTTTGAGACTAACAAGTGCTAGTGGGCATTCTATTGCTTGCCACAAACAAAAGGTTGGTCAAGGTAGTTACTAGTCAAACTGGGAGACAACTATAGTCGAAATTAATCGTGTCGTTTATGAATATAAAGAAATGTAGGCGCACTTCAGTTCGACCATTTAAGGTAAGAAACCAAGACTATCATCTTCAGTATTAATTACAAACACAAGCATGAAAAGACAGAAAAGTTACCTGCATAGGATATAGCCAATAGGATGCCATGCCAGGTCCCACACACTGTTTTCATGCGCCCCAGTTATTTCGACCTGAGGAGTATCATGCCTGTTCATCGATACAGTAATCACAAATTTATTATGAAACTTTATAATGGAGCAAAGTCAAAAGTGTAGCATAAGTATATTGCTCCTCTCCAGAGGATCACTATCAATAATTTAGGAACAACTGGAATACTTGTTCATCATCCAACTAAGACATCCAAATAGGAAAACTCGATCATTACTAGCAAGGAGAAAACAATAAAAGATGCTATGGAAGTAATCAGTACTATTTTGATCATGGAAAGATAGTTACCCAACGAGCCAATGGAAGATGGACCCATCAAAACTGCCGCTGACAAAGTATTCTTCGTGGAAAGGATGCCATGCAAGAGCTAGCAAAACAGAGAAAGCATAATGGGGGAAAGTCCCATCTTCAGACCAAATGAAAAGCATAAACCACATATGGTTCAACCTATTTGACTGCCATTGACATTGATATTCAAACAACCTAAGAAAGAAAGATTCGTTTTGGAATCAAACACCTTTATAATTTTAATTTTTTATATGATTGGCTATATGAACACAAAACTGAAAGTAAAACTTTTTTCTGTCTTTTGCTTCTGTGGAGAAGAGATGTTAAAAGTCTTATTGCTAACCAATCCTTGCCTGGTGAAAGATGTAGGCGACTAGGCTTAGCTACATACCAATTGATAGGCAATTGCCTCAACCAGACAACTGAATTTAACACCCGCATTTTGTTTCTAAAAAGCGGAATCTCATTGTCTGAGATTATGGTATTTTAGGTGAACCTTCTTATGCAGAAAATAAATTAACCTTGAATCTGTCTAACTTCTATGTGAAGACAGCTTAGTTCCAAATCGCTGAAAGAATTCTTGGACCCAATCAATGGTGATTATGCCTCGGCATGAATCAAATAATTCACAAGGTTACATTAGCAGAACCAATAGATATCTCCATAAAGCAGCAACAAGCAACCTAACAAGCATTCTAAGTGACATATATTTCCACTGACTTGACTAATTTTGAATAAATGATTTGTGCCAAAAAATAATACAAGTTGGATTCAGAACTTAGAAGAAAGGGGACTCGTCCCTAATGAACATGGTTTCTGGTATAATACGTGAGACTATACACCATCAGATCTTAAATTGTATGCCCAAACAAATTTCAGTTACACATTCATATGTCCAAATGGACATACAAGAACCGAAACATCTTAAGAAAGCAAGTAAAAGGAAAAGTGACGAGATATTACTAACCAGTTACATCCTTCCGATGTCCACGAAAGGATTCAAGCTCTTTCATAGCTCTTATATCATAAAGCTGAACATTAACAAGGAAATGATTGGTGTGTCAACCAATAAAGTAGCAAAAAAAAAGTTTTACGCCCGGGGTAAAAAATGATAATAGTATAGTGTACAACTGCACCTTGATGATTTGATCCTTCGAAGCTGTTAGTACCCAATTACCGTTTTGATTCCATTTGACACAAAGCACTGTATTTTTATGACCATGGCTGCAAGGGAAGTTTTGGTTAACGTGCATGGCAAACCAAACAGCATATGGAAATGAGAAACTATACTTACAACGAAGAAAGCTCTCTCCCAGATTTAGCATCCCAAAGTTTTACAAGGTTGTCTTTGCCACCTAATGCAAAAGTAGTCAAGTCAGTTTGAGAACAGCTGAATGACTTGAATACAGAAATGCAAACAAGAAGGTTTTCACCTGAATCTAGTGAATAAATGTAGTGATAAATATATGCAAAAATGTACTAACCTGAAACTAGTAAAGACTTTGTTGGGTGCCAATCGACACTCTTAACATCCCAACCGTGGCCTGCCAGAGTTCAAAACACGTTCATATCTCTTAGCATATTTCATGCATGCTTAAAGTATGATACTCTGAGACATGCAGAAGAAAGCAAATAGCAAAAAGATTTTTAAGACTCAGTTGTAAAATAGTTCATCAGAATCCTGGTACATTAATAATGCCATTTATTTAGGGAGAGAAAAACAGGGAGGACTGCTTAAACAATATGGCTAACCAAAATCTGATAATTAGAAACCATAAATTTTTCACCAGCTTATAAAACAAAACAACTAAACTGGAAATATGCATGGACCTGCTGACTTAATGAGAACAATCCATTTATTTTTAAAACAAATCTTAATAACTTCTTGAAAACAAATCTTGATAACTTCTAAATGTGATTTTTCCAGTTTGCAGGATGATAAACTTTTAGTGACATGATTCTAAAAAGCAAACTTGCAGATAACAACATTAACTGCGGTTTGTTTGGCTCGCTTATGCTTGCTTAATGTATGTCTTCAAGTATCCCCAGAACTATTTGGTGACAATCCAAGTAATCAACTAAATTAAAAAATAAATTTGCAATCTGATAAGGAAAAGAATAAACCCCAGTACTTAACATCACCAATTTCTATGATAAAAGCATGACCATACACCTCATGGTACAATAAGCAATAGGTACGAATGACACTTCCGCGGAAATATACACAGCAGTCACAACAAACCCATCAAGTTCCTTAAGGCACATTACCAGATAAAGAACGCTCTTCCTGGCACCGCGCAAAATCCCAAACTTTAACAGTTGTATCATCAGAACAGGAACAGAACTTCAGATCAGTTTTACTGAAGCTGTTGAGCAATATATATCTTTTAAAAATCTAAACATAAAAAAGCTAACACACAATTAATTTCATATAGGATTACAAAGATGTACCTCAAGTCACGGACTGATTCCTTATGAGCAGATTTATTTGCCTTGACATTATTCATGTTATTTTGCCAATACCTAACTCAATAGTAAGTATATAAATATATATATATATATATATATATATATATATATATATATATATATGTTAAAGTCCATATAACTAAATCCTCAATTTACAGGAAATCAGGAACTCGGAGTAATAAAATAATCATATGTAATAGGTTGAATGTCACACTTTATTGCGCCTCCATCATCACCGGTAACCATCCAATTCTCATTGTGACTCCATACCATAGACCTGATTGCTTGATCATGAGCCTATATAAATGGACATTCAACAACAAGAATATTGAGTATGTAAATGTTCAGATCAGAACAAATATCTTTCAAAAGGAAACAAACAAGAATAGTGAACGCTACAGACCTGAAGAATCATCTCAAAGTTAAATGATTGTCCATTCCAAAGAGTAAATTCACCACTTTGAGAACCAGTTATGAGACGTCTACCTGTAGGAGTCCACTTTAGTAGACAATAATTGATTTCGTTAGACACTGAAAAGATGGTACCTGTCAACCAATAACATTTACTATATCACCCTAATTAATTCATGATTCAGTCTCCCGCTCAGTACTGATAACGAAGTAGCATTTCCTTCTCCTATTGCCAGACATGTGTGCTTTATAATTGCACAAACTAAGAATTCCATATATTGATGAGAATGATGTCACACATAAAACTTACCAACACACAGTTTATTGAACACCTATTTTTGTTAGTAGATGCATGAACAAACTTTGCAGCGAAACTTGTCGATGGATTATCTGTGTAGGCAATTGTTGGCAGCATCTGCACATTGACAAAGAAGAGAGACCTTAATATGTACACCAACAATCTGTACACCATATCCATGAACAAGGACGCAGTGAAACACTGGTACTCAGTTTGCTATTACTTAGTTTAATGTCTATAAAGTATGAATGACCAAGGGTGGAGCAAAAAACATGCAGAAACTAATCAGATAAGTAGCAAATATTCTACTGTTCACCTATTCAGTTTACGAAAACAAAGTACTTCAGAAGAAAAGAATACTAACATCTATTGCTGCAGCTGGGGTAGGTTGCAACACAGTCCTATCCCTTGAATCTCGCTGCCATGCACGGGTCTGCAGAAGACTGATGTTAGATATCGTATTCATGCCTCTATGTTGCAATTTGAACACATATACACACATATACATACATATTTAAGCCAACATTTCCAGTATGTGGACTTTAGAATAACATGTGAAGAGTAATGCGCTAATTGTGAGATAACTGTTGTTGATAACTTGAGATATGTTATTATGTTGGTCAAATGTTAAGATAGACACACTATTGTTGAAATGGCTACTAATTATCTGATTTGCACTCTTATGGATCTCTCTTAGTCTAATATAAAAATATGATAAGTAACGAGAATGGATTTTTTACGGAGAAGATAAACTAGACTAGAAGTCAGCAATCCTATGGCTAAAAGATAGTTTATGCCTTTCTGGTCAGTGAGTCATAAACACGGCAATCTTAGCATATCAACTGACTCAGAACCATACAAAAAATTTGCTACTTCACGCCATTCCGAACAGAAGCAGTTAAGAAGATTAAAAGAACTGAAGGATACCTCGATCAGACAGCTGCCATGTAAAATAAGTAAGTAATTCTCAACTCCAATATATAAAACCAGGTGAAGGCAAATAAGAAATTAAAAGCCCATGCAACTGATGGGCAAGACACTCCGTAAAGTGAGTTTCCAACAAATAATAGAACACCAGTTGCACCAAACTTTCTCCATAAACATTGAAGGTCAAAAACGAGACATTATGATATACATCTAATTCTAGGAAACAAATAAAGTTAAGTACCAGGTTTTTGTTCTTGTAGAACAGATAGTGTTTGAGATTATTAATTTATTATGCATGTCGAGCACCTGGATGCACAATAGCAACTTACATTATATTATATGAACCATCACAAGGTCAGTAATCAAGAAACATATTTTGAAAAATGCAGACTGGAAGAAGAAAAAAAAACTCACCTGCATATAACGAACTACAGTGCTAGTATAATCAACTGCTCTTCTCTGGACAAGCTTTCTAACTCTTTTAGCGGCAAAACTGTCTCCTTGAGCTGCAACAAATTTGGAGGAAAATCACGAAAACCTCCACAAATACAGGAGAAGCCACCAAAACCACCATATATACATCAACACCAGAAACACTTATTTATCGTAGGAAAAAGAAAAATTATATCTGATGATAAGTATATCAGAACAACACATATTCAAAAATGTTAACCTACCAGTTGCATGTTGCAAAGAAAATTTACCAATTCAAATTAGACAGTTTGCAATATACAGCACTCAAACTAAAAACAGGGCTCTATTAGGATTCTGGCCTAGCCAAATAATCTAAAAACTGGAACATATAACCTTGGCCCTTGAGGATAGCTTCTTTTTCACCAACAAAAATGTTAAGCTACCAGTTGCATGTTGCAAAGAAAATTTACCAATTCAAATTAGACAGTTTGCAATATACAGCACTCAGAATAAAAACAGGGCTCTATTAGGATTCTGGTCTAGCCAAATAATCTAAAAACTGGAACATATAACCTTGCCCCTTGAGGATAGCTTCTTTTTCACCAACATTGAACAGTTTATTTTTCCTCAAAGCTAAAAACTATATGAATTTGTCTCAGTTGCTGGAGCATGCATTTTCAACTTCTTGACAAAGGGATATGCCTACACAATGTTACCGGATTAGCAAGGTGCTTGGATACATGATACATACTCCCATAAGCGACTAAATGAAGATCAAATATGCCACGATATATATAATCAGTACCATATTAGAGGAAAAGGTAAAAGGTATTAGACGATTAGAACCTAACACTAACTATTTAAATTGTATTTATTTATTTATTCAGTATTTATTTCTACAGTACTTGCGATTCATGAATAATCATGCTTCATCGAAATCAAAGAGTGGTGTGTTCTTTTCAACTTTCTAACTGTATTCCTGTGGTTTCTAGCAATTTAGGCCAAAAATGTGATACTCCCAATTGTGGCATATTGGTACACTATAGTATCGTAAAACGACATGTAAGTATCCAACCGCAATGCGTAGGCTACGTACAAGCTTTTTCACCTACGGGATGCTAGGAACATTCCTCTAGCTCTTACAATTTCATCGAACACTTGGAAATGGACAAAGAAGAAAACATTTTAACACCAGTGAACACATGCATCAGGAGCACAGAATAGAAAAGGTGTTAAAATTGTAAATGCTACCATCGTAAGGAGTGGGACCAGCGGGATGGTAATCAGATGCGAGATTAGTCGAAGAAGCTGATGGTTGACGCATTGGCGGTCCTCTATGGAAGTCTAAGCTTTGTTGTTGGTGTTGGTGTTGGTGTTGGTGTTGGTGCTGATGTTGCTGATGTTGATGTTGTTGTTGATGTTGATGTTGTTGCTGCTGTTGCTGCTGATGCTGATGTTGCTGTTGATGCTGATGTTGCTGTTGATTCTGTTGTTGATGATGCTGCAGCTGCTGCTGCTGATGTGGATCACTGTACATCATCCTCGCTTGCAGTGCAAAAAAACTGTTAACTGGAAAATATTAAGAGAGGGGAAGAAAAAAAACTAAACAGGAACTAGAATACTTCGGAGTTCACACTTTAAAGGGCTCACTTGTTTCAGGGAAAAAATCCAATCATGAATTAGTAATGCATATGACTCTTTGATACCTATGAATGTGTATGTTGAGTAACAAATGACTTACTAGTAACCGAAAAATACCTTGTTATTTAACCAAAAATTCATCAAATTCCATTGTAATGACCAGAAAATGTTAATTACGAACCCAGTAGCTCATTCATTACAATAGCATTTTTCAGAGTTATCAATTTCATCCAAGTAACGAGCGAAGAACATTTTCTAAGGAACATAGTACACCACTTCCTCATTGATCGGCCAGAATGAGAGATCCATGCCATTAGTGTATAATTACAAAATTTTAGGAGAAATAATGTGACTGAAACTGTAGAAGTGAACTCAATCAAAATGCAAGCATTAAGTTATGCATACAGATGGAAGAAAATTCTCCTTAACCTATAATGACGTTACGGGGACTTCAGTACAATTTCTAAAAGAGATAATAGACACCTGTAAAATCACGAGAAACAGACATGCTGATGGAAACGATTCAGACTAGGTTTTTGGAGCTAGACAAACTTAAGTTAATATATAAGTGCCTTTACACACAAAACTAATCAGGACTCACTTATCAACTGTACCTCTCTCAATCACTGTGAATGCACCACAAGCATGTGCAAACTTTAGAACCTGTCTTAGAGTGCCTTCTTCCTGTATACCACAAAACAACAAAAGATTTTCAGGGCACACGCATTCATTACAAATGAAAAACTTTGACTGAACCCCAAAACTAATGATACTCTAACAAAACTGAACAATACCTGGAATGTGCTTTGGAGTTGAGTGACACTGATAACGGTGAATAGCGAATGAAATCTCAACCCAAACTAATCAATTTCTGTATGATTTCCCTCCCTGATTTTATTCATGTGTTAAGACCCAAACCGAACAGCGTCTGGGTTAATCTGATAATGAAATCGTTTGAGAACAGATCACCAGTCGACGCTAAGGGTGAATAAATCACCAGTTGAAGGGAAACGATCAAGAAATAAAAAATCGATATCCTCTTTAATAAACCCTAAACCCTAATAAACAGATAGAACTAAAGAAAAACCTAACACGCTTGTCAAGCATCAATTATCAGACCACCACTTCTTGTTGCCACAGAGAGATTGGGCATGACCCACTTTTAGAGAACGGAGAAGAGAGTAGTGGGTACAAGAGAACTAGAGAAGAGACGAACATGACCGTTGCTGTCCTTCAATCAAGAAATCTCCCGAGGAACCGCTCCTTTACCAGTAAACCGTAAACCAAGTTACTCTATATGACCGATATGGTGGACCATGGCATAAATCGGGTAAGGCCGGACCGCACAAACCCAACTCAACTCATGCATTTGGACACGACTGGCCACCTTTTACCCACCACCAACGGGCAGGTTCGGAGGATATCTCAAACCCGATACAGGAGGATTAGACGACAAGTGAAGGTGAAAAATAACCCTACGTAACCCATCCACTCCCTTAACATGTAATAATAAAGAGAAACTTAGACGCAGACCCAAAATAAATAATATTCTCGTTGTCAATTTCATAATTAAATTTTAGTTCCGTGACACCCATAATTATATGAAATTTTGAAAAACGTCTGCATAACAGGCTATGCATCGGGGGTATAATTGGCAACGCAATTTGGATATAACATATCTAAAAATACGTGTCTTGGAATTTTATAAATTTTATATCGTTGGAAAAAATTTTAAGAGAGCTACACAACGAGTACAAACAACAATATCAAATTTTCGTTTTTCACGAAAAAATCGGAGGTGATCATCATTTTAGGCAAAATTTTCGAAAAATTGATACATAACCATTATGTAGCCACCAAAAAGAATGCATGACGCATTATGCAGACGGCATAATGAATTATGCAACCATTTTCTCGACTGCATAATAAGTTATGTATCTATGACAAATTATGTAGCCACTGTTTTGGTTGATTTTAGTGGATACATAAACAATTGATGTATAATGCAATATGTAACCATATTTTTGGATGCATATCAGGTTATGAATCCATTTTCTCGATGCATGAAAGATTATGCAACAGATTTCAAATTCACACCTAATAAAAAAAATACCGGTTAATATTATGCATAATCTTTTATGCATCGAGAAATTGATGCATAATGCATTATGCAGCCATATTTTTGGATGCATAATTGTTATGCATCCATTTTCTCGAATGCATAATAAATTATGCAGCCATATTTTATTCGGTGCTAACAAAAAGGGGTTTCATAATACATTATACAGTCATTTTCTCGATTGCATAACACGTTATGCAGACACTTTTGTAGTTGCATAACATATTATGCATTAATCTTTCTTTGAGGTATATTGTCGGCCAACACCAATTCCTTTTCTAAACAACCCCAACACCAGTTTCCATTTACTGACGAGTCTCGCAAAAATGTAAACACCAGCAAGACAATCCTCCTCTAACCAAAATCAGTTCAGACTATCCCCAATCCAACACATCCAGCCAACCCTATAAATCAAATCAACCACTGGCATACTGAATTCATTCATCAAACATAATTCCATTAGATGCCATTTACCAACCAATTAGAAACAATTCAGTTGAATAACAACCCCATCTAACTCCAATTCCATCTCCGCCTGGCCACTGTAAACTTCAAGTCTCTTCTATTAGGCAAACAACAGCAACAACCTCTTCTTTCAGCTTCAATAGCTGATGCTTCTGATTTCAGAAGCCGAAATCCAACTCCATTCACGTCTTTGTGTAGCACCAACAGGTCTACTCCAATCGACCACCATTAGTATCAGTTCCAACTGCCATATCATTCGCTTCTACGATCACAATAAAAACTTTATCTTATGTCCATATATATCTCTAAACGCAACTTCCAGCATCCATTTAATCAAACTCTGTCCAATTCGACCATTGTAACAGTTACTCTTTTCTGTCCACTTTAATCTCGTCTCCCAACTAAGTTGGTTGCGACAATTTCTCAAACAGATCAAGCCCCCTTGTTAATTCTCTGATCATCTCAGCTACAACATAAATTCCTCCCAACACCGTATGTACTGCAACCAACTGATGCTCCTTCGTTTGATACATACCAGAAGACCCAATTTCATTTTCATTATTATTTGAACATATCAGCCATCACCAACTACCTAATACCTCCATATTTTGTTGATGTTGTTTAAAAATCGGTTTATGTTGATCCAAATCAAAATGTTTATGAACCACTAAATCTTGTACTCACACACGAGCGAATCAGAATCTAGTTTCATTCTCGGTCCACATCAATCAGATCTCAAAAAGAATTAACAAAAAAAATCTGATATCAATCACCGTATGGATTTCAAAAAAACATGTGAAAATCAACGTTGTTCAGCGACTGATCGAAATCAGTTTATGTTGATCGAACAAAAGCCTTCTTATTTGATTAAAAGACTGAAGATGAAGGAAGAAAGAAATCGACAAAAAAAAAAAAAGACCGAAGGAAGAAGAAGCCATAGGAAAAATCTAATTATAAATAATATGGGTGTTAGAGAAATTTATTTCTCAAAAATGGGTGCGTTCCTGAAGATTTCCGACCGCGGGTTTCACAGTGGAGAAAAACTCAAAAATGGGTGTGGTTGTAGTTTTTACAATAATAAAAGGAAAATTTCTTGTTTGGTTCTAAATCCATAAGGTTATTTATAGTAGGGTACAACCGGATTTTATCCTTATCCTAGGGTCCAAAGTTCTTTGAAAACATGGAAATGACTAATATACCATATTGTTTAAATAGTGTGAAATAACATACTTCTACCAAATCGGGATTTTATTTATCTGGATGTCCAAATTTAATTTAAACATATAAAGGACCACAAATTTGAATACTGCCACACTGTTTACAAATTTGAGTACATATGTGCCACACTGCTTACAAAGTTGAGTACATATCTGCTACACTGCTTACAAATCTGAGTACATATCTGCTACACTGCTTACAAATCCGAGTATATATTTGTCGCACTGCTTACATATAGAGTATGTATCTGTTGGACATATTGAACCTGTAAATGTGACCAGAATATAACAATATTAAAACACAGCAACAAAACTAGCATCTATTTCAGTATTTCACATACGTACTCATGGATCAAACCAAAACATTTCAGTATTTCACATACGTACTCATGGATCAAACCGAAATAAAGTGGCAAAACTATGAATAAAACAGAATCAAAAGAAGTTTTTATCAGTACGACATATATGTACTGCGGATTCATAAACTAAAAACTCAATTGCATGTCAAGAAGTGATGAATCCATGAATATAACCGAATCAAAGCACATACTTCAGTATTTCACATACGAACTCATGAATCAAAACCAAAAAAAGTGGCAAAACTCGGAATAAAACAGAATCAGAAGAAGTTTCAACCAGTACGACATATATGTACTGCGAAATTCATGAACTAAAACTCAATTGCATGTCAAGAAGAAGTGATGAATCCATAAAATCTAACCGAATCAAAGCACATATTTCAGTATTCCATATATGTACTCCTGGATCAAACCAAAAAAAATAAGAAAAAACCTATAGATTCATATTAAACACAAAAATAAAACAGTACGTCATATATGTGCTGATGGTTAATACACAAAAGAAAACTGAAAAACAAACCAAAAACCATAAAAGTATCAGATCTACTAATGAAATAAACATAAAACATGATTTTTTATTTAGATTTGAACTTGTTTCATCAAAATCCACCAGTATATCATATACGTACCGATGATTAATACACAAAAGCAACTCAAAAGCATATAAAAAACAACCAAAATGAAACTAAAATCGGATGCATGTAAAAACCAAGTAATGAATCCATAAAAACCAGAATCGAAACACTTTTTTTTCAGTATTCCATATATATACTTCTAGACCGAAAAAAAAAATATCTGAAACTACAAAAATAACAAAATTAAAGCATAATTTTTCAGTACACCATATATGTACTGCTGATTCATAATCTAAATTTCAGCTTCATGTGAAAAACAAGTAACGAATCAATGAAAAAATAGAATCGAAACACTTTTATTTGAGTATTCCATATATGTACGTCTGGATAAAACAAGAAAAATTCCAAAACTATAAAAAACAACAAAATTAGAGCAGTGTATTTCAGTATACCAAATATGTATTGTTGATTCATAGTCTAAAAATCAGCAGCACGTGAAAAACAAGAGAACATCATAAAATCGAATTACCAAAACCGGAAAATCATTGTTAATATACATACATGGAAACACAAACAATCTTCTCGTCGTAAATCATAACGATGCATCTTCTTCTTCTTATCAAAAATAAACCAGGTTTTTGTCAGTACGGGAAATACGTATTGTTGCTTCATATACAAAAACGAACTGAAACACATCTAAAACATCTAAAATGGAAGTGGCATAATCGAATCTAGTAACGAAATGAACAAACAATGTGATTATTCATCTAGATCTATATATAATCAACAAATCAAACATGGAGATCGAAAACATAATCAAACACAACAATGATTAGATCGCCAAAACCCTAAAACAAACATTATAATAGAAAAATATTCATCATCTGATTCGGTAGAAACGAGAAAGAATAAAGAAAAATATTCATCTGAATCTGCAGCAGCGGTGAGAGGAAAGAGAAGAAGAAAATGAATCTGAAATGTAAATAATATTTATCCAGATTTTAACATGTTAAATAGGGAAGGTTATTTGTGACATTTTCATATTACGTATACCTGATCTTGCACGTGTGCAGGACCTGGGCTTAAAAAATTGGGTTAATTTTTCTATTTTCTCTTAACTATGGACCTCTCGTTATTGGGCTTTAGTGGGTGGACATGCCACTAGCTAGTACCACCATAATAGTACTTATAGGTAATTCCTATATAATAAAAATAGTGAATTAGTTTTTAGTGGTGGGAATGTTATAAATATACTCAATTTTTGTTGACCTTGCACAAATACCTCCGAGGGGTAAAAAATAATTTTTTTAGAGTCAACTTGAGAAAGTTGCTTCCATTTTTTGGAAGCAACTTGTATAAAGTTGCGCCACTTATGAAAGCAACTTGTGCTAGTTGCTTCCACTTTTCAGAAGGTATGGGTATTTTTAAAAATTGAATAAGGATATATTTCAAGGGACGAATTTTTAGGGAACTTTAAATAATGTTCCCTTTTTAGTGTTGTAAATGGTGATTTTCAATCAAGAACAAAATGGTCATTTTGGACCGGCCAGAATAAAGTTGGACTACTTGGCAAAAACACACTTAAATATTGTGAACATGGCTTAAACTTGAGAAGCCAAGACAAGGCTTACCAAAGTTAACCAAGCTTTCAGGTAAGCGTTACCAAGATTATACAACCTTTCAGGTAAGCCTTTTCGAGACAAGGCTTATCGAGGTAAGGCAAGCTCTCAGGTAACCCTTACCGAGATAAAATGAAGTTTCATTCTAATAACCATGTTAACTTTATACAATAAATCGTGCCAGTCCTGCTACTGAAGCTCACGGTCAAACTACAGATTTTATAATTGTGAATATCAATATTCCGCGGAGCACGTGTCACGGTTTTAGTGGTCATGTGCAAGATAATTGTGTGGCCCTCGCTATAAAGACGAACCTGAGTAGCAGAATACACCTTTGCAGATATACTTTATCTTATCCCAAGAAAGGATACCTCGACGGTCAAGATAGAAAAGTAAAGCCTAGTCTATGGAGAGGCAGCTGGCGAAGGGACAGAGGTAAATGACATATCTAATCAGCATTAAATGCACAAATCTCTTATCTACACGCTTAATCAAAGCACATGGAGATAGATGATGTGGCAGAATCTAACTCACAAAGGTTAGCAGTGAACGAAGGTACAACCTGTACTGAGGCTAGGAGGTTCCCAAAGGAACGTGGGTCAGCTGAGGTGGCAAAATCTGACTGGAGAAAGCATGAGGCGAACGAAGGTACCATTTGTACGAAAGGTATATCCGGAAACGATGGATCCAAAGACAACAAAGATATACCTGGAGCAGAAGGGGCTATAAATACCAAGCTTCACCAACAAATAAGGGGCATTCAATACCTAGGAGAAGAAGATCTAATCTTAAGCTTATACCTCTTTAATGTTTAGAACTTAAGTATTTAATTTAACTTGAGTTATCTCTATTACTTTGGGAAGCATTTAAGATCTTTGTAACCACCAAAACTTAATACAAAACAACCACTTATTATCCCATGGACGTAGACGAAAGTCGAACCACGTAATCCCTTATGTCTCATAATAACTTAGTTTCATTTACATTATATTTGTGTTCTTCGTTATTATTGTGATCTTGAATATCTTTTATAACTTAGCATTATCAGTTCAACGGAGGCATTAATACTACATAGTATCCGATCCTCTGAGTTGTATACATCACGTAGACTATGGGAAAATTAGTAGTCACAGTTTGGCGCTAGAAGGTTTTGCTCACCAACTTGAGTTTTTATGTTCCTTTACTTTTTAAATTACACATCTTCCTTAACAAAGAGATCTGAGTTCTACAATGATGAATCTCACTTTCTAGTGATTTGTTCATCCGTTCTTTACGCAAATTCTTTGAGTTCATAGCCTCTAAAGACTTGCAATGTTACAGATTTACAAAGTTTTCGGCAAAAAACGCATTCACAAAACGTTAAAACTTTTGTTTTGTACTAAAAATAATCTTTTCCGACAAGGTATCCTCTAGATCTGAGTACCTCTGACCGCAGAGTAATCTCAGTTAGAATTTAAGGAAAAAATATCTTCCAAAACATTTAATAACCTCTTTTCGTGGAAGATCTGACACCCTTTCTAATTTTTTTAAACATTCAAGGTTGTTTTTTCCAAGGGTGTCATAAAAAATTAAATACCCATCTTTTTGGACATCATTCTCGTACTATTTCTGAAAAAAGCTGCTTAGTTGTCTTCTGTGTCAGAGCATTAATTGTTATCTTTTACAAAGATACCCTAGCAACGAATTTTGTTGTTTTTTCTATGACCACGGGGTAACAAAAAAACCGCAGAAACCAAATGATGCACCGACAAGCTCACGACCTGCTGTTACAAGAGGAAGATCTCAAAAACCATATCAAGCGAATCAAAGAAATGAAGCAGACGATGGACAAAGTGAAATAGCAAGAAGAACTGTTGCTAACAAACCACCTACCCCTGTTGAAGGGATGGGGAAAACATCGAGAGCACAACCACTTCACGGCATGCCGTTACCGGAGCGTCCCCATGTTACGAAGCCACTTGCGGCTAACAAAGGGTTAACCAGAACCTTAGCTCATATGGGACGAGGGTTGGGAAACCTAACTCCTGTCCAGCTAAATCCTTCTCCTATGGGACGAGGGTTGGGAAACCTAACTCATGTCCAGCTAGATCATGATGCTCCGGTCATAGACGAAGGAGTGGATGACTCTGAGGATCTCGACAACAGTACTTCTCAGGGTGGTGGAATACACAATGAAGAACAAATGGCAGCGCAAGTAGCATCTCTGCTACTCCGTAACAAGGAGCACGATGACGCAATGCACGTGATGGCCCAGGAGAATCAAAACTTGAAAGATATGCTGGATGTACAACTAGAAGGTTCCCAAACTCACCCTCCATCGAAGAGGTGTGAGAACGGATCTATCTCAGGGAGGCGAAGAGGGGATCCTAACCCACCAAAGGTTAACCCACCCGGGGGAGCCAGGACGACGCAACATGATCCAAACGAAGTGGATTCAACTTACAAGCCCTCTCAGTCTTATTATGATGAGACATTTTCTAGAGACGGTCACAATATGAACATGGTCATGGAGCAAATGGAGAAGATGCGTAAAGAAATACAAAGACTGAAAACCGGCCACGCAGGCGCATTGTTGGAAGAAGTACTCCAAGAAGCGACAACATCTCTGTTGTATTTTCGCATTTTGAGGGAGCCCATCCCTCCGAAATGCCCAGTACATACGTTTCAAACATACAATGGTACCTCTGATCCCGCAGCCCACCTACGGTACTACACTCGTGTCCTTGCCCATTGGGAAAGAGATGAGGTAGTACTTGATGAGTGCCAAATATTGTATATATTTATCCCTTTTTGTTGGCATTTAACTCATCTTTTGTGCAGTAATTCTACATTTTATCCCATATTCTGTATTTTCATTGTTTTCAAGAATAAATATTTTTCTTACTTAATTTTGCATTTTTAGGTAATAAATAAAGTTTGGATGAATAGCAGAGCGGAAAAGAGCAGAAAAGTAGTGAAAAGCCGGGAGGAATTACACAAGGAAGCCGCGAAGAATGTTGTGCACAAGACCAAAAGGCTAGAAGTGGGCTTGAAGAAGAAGAATTGTCCTTAAAGAAGATATGGGCTTGGCATACCCAAGGCCCAAAACCCTTACTCAAACACATTTCCACTATCCAAGCCCGTCTCGGATTTCAGCCGTCAGATCGAAGCATCTCAGCATCCTACGGTCGCTCCATCATCGCACATCAAACTCTGAAGCCCACGCTTTACATCGCAACGCCCATCTCCATCTTGGGTCGTCCGTTTTGCTACATCCCTTCATCTGACGGTCGCTCCACGCTTACCTCCGTATCGCCGTTGGATCCACCTACCATCTTCTCATCCATCGCTCCTTGTCGCAGATCATCAAACCGCGCTATCCCCGCTTCACACCGTAGAACCCGATACCCTATACCCAAACAAACACTTCCTTTCTCCCAAAACAGTCGAGCTTCTTCCCCTTCTCCCAAAATCAGTTGCAGAACCACCACCACCTCCATGCCCTGTCTCTGCAAACTGTCACTACCTCGCCTTCTCCACCACCATCACGTCCCCTTCTTCTCTAGCCATCTATTACATCAACTTCTCAACCCGAAAACCCTAGTTTAGAAGTTGATGAAATAGGTGAGGTTAGAGACAGAAATTGAAGCAGCCGAGAAGAGCAGGAAGGTCAGAGGAAGCATGGGTCGAGACTACATGGAAGAAATTTCCTCGATTTGGGTGAGTATCACTAACCCTAATTTCTCTGTAATTTGGGGGTTTCTCTAGAAACCCTAATTCATGTTGGGACCGTACCAGGAGAGGATTAGAGTAGGGAAATGGGCTCAATTAGACCCATGACATTAGAAAAACAGTAAACCTAATTGTACTGTTTTATTTTGGGATTTTGGGAAAATGGGTGATAACCCTAATTTGATGTTTTGGGTATAAATAGAACTGGAGGGTGTGTGTGAGAGAATATGCTGGAATAGCCAGTGTCACCCAAGAGGACTGGACTAGCCAATGCCTCAAGGGTCATAATTTCTGTTAATGTTTTAGTTCAATTTGATGCTTTGTTTTATGTTCATGTTCCACTTGCAATTTCAATTACTCTTTATGTTTATCATGTCATCAATTACTGTCAACATGTTCTAGATCATCAGTTGGGGCTTAGATGAAGCCTGAAGACCTTGTTGGGTAGCAAAATCTTAGTGAACACTCTTGTAGGTATAACTGAATTAGGATGTTAGTGTTCTTGGTGATCGAAGTCACCTGTGATTGAGTGTGCTGTAAGAAGACACTCAATGCTAGGGGTGAACTAGAGAATTTAGGGACTTAACCGTCCACATTTAACTGAAGTAGGGAAGTAATGAAGTTTAGGGATCAAACATCACCTGTGATTGAGTGTGCCTTAAACAGACACTCAATACTAGGGGTAATGCTAGTGAATTAAGCTAATTATCTTCCACTAATGCAGCCCTGGACCATAGGCAGGCTTGAACCTTAACCTATGTCCATTAGGGACAAGATTTTAGTTCACAAGTAACACTGCCTAGATAGGTTAGATGGTGGAATCAAATCCCTAGTGTTCTTTAGTATTTTACCTCATCTTTGTTTACTTCTCTTTCACTGCCTTTGGTTATTTGCTCACTGTCCCTGCCCTTGGCTCACTGCCTTGGTCTTTCTCTTTGCTTCATTTTTATTGCCTCTGTAAATACCATTTTCACTGCCCCTGTAAACACCATCTTATTCATGTTTCATTGCTTTACTCCATTTGTTATGTAACTCACTGTCAAGGGAAACCACAAGCCCAGATCACTTTACTAAGCCCAGTACATTTCCAAAGGATCTAAAGGGTACTCAAAGCCCATTGACCACTCAAAAGCCCAATAGCAATTTAGAACCCAAAATAGCTAGAAACTACCAAACACTCCCAATTTCTGTGGATCGACCCGTACTTGCACGAGCTACAACTGACGACCGTGCACTTGCGGTATTACTGTAGGCCCGTTTTATTACGCTTAATTTTACACATCTCCGGGCCCACCAAGTTTTTGGCGCCGCTGCCGGGGATTGGTGCTGTGTTTTTTTTAGCTATTTTTGCATTTCACTGCATAGCATTTGCATCTGCATCTGCTTCACTTCATTTGTTGTTGGACCTGCTGTTCTGAACCTGTTTTTCCTCTGCTGGGACGCCACCAAGGAAAAGAACCAAAGCCCAACTGGGTTTTTGTAACAATATCAGAGCAGCTGGGCTGTGCTTAAAAGGTAACCCATTTAAGAGAACCCGAATTGTGGGCTTCCAATTTTTAATTGTGGGCTTGTAATATTAAAGCCAATTTTTGGGCTTTTTATTTTCTGTTGGGTTTGTAATTAATTTTTGTGGGCTTGTTTGTTTAATTTGTGGGCTTGTTTTTAATTTTTGTGAGCTTGTTTAATTTGGACTGGTATTTTGTATTCTGGGTTTTTAAACCCAGCTGAGCTTGTAACCGATCACGCTAGGTTAACTCGTTAGTGGGCCGAGTACCCAAATTCTAGGCCGAGATTTTGGACTCAGTTTCACCAAACGTTTTCAAACCAGCTGAGCCAAAGCAAACACAAAACAAACAGTGGGCTTGCTCCCACTCAAAAACCAATTTTTTTTTTCTTTTAAAAAAAAAAAAAAAAAAAAAAAAAAAAAAAAAAAAAATTTACTTGCTCCCAGATTTTAAAACCAAATTTTATTTTGCTCCCACATTAACAACCAAATTTTTTTCTTTTATCCCACCAAAACCAAATTTTTCCCAAAAATCCAAACCCTTTAAAAACCAAATTCTGAGCTTTGTACATTCTTTACTTAGCTTTTGAGCCAATCATGAATAGATCTTTTTCTACAGTTGGGGAGTACAACAAATCCCTTAGAAAACTTGCGTGTGGACATACTTCACGTTATGAACCTCCCATAGACCATGATGTCAATAGTCATAGGAATTATTATGGACATTTTCAAAGTCCCGAGCCTCAATACTTGAACCCTAATGACTATTCACACATGCATCATTCGCCACAACGTGAAAATAAACATTTTGCTAGTGCCTCACTCACACAATCATCTCTTGTGGATCAATTAGACGCTCGAATCGCAGCTTTAGAAATGCAATCACATGAGGAATCTGTCACATCTAATTTTCTTAGGCAACCTGAAATCTATGCATGTCCCGCATGTGGTAGTTTAGACCACCCTGTTGAGAATTGTCATAGTTTGCATGATTTTAGGCAATCTAGAGAAAATCCAAGGTATGAAATGCCCATAAATTGTGAGAATGGTAGTCATTGGGACCATAATCAATCCTTTGAGGGTTGCGATCAATCTTTTATAAACCCTAATGACCATGCACACATGTACCAATCACCACAATTTGAACATGAAGAATTTTGTACTCCCATGAATTTAGACTCCACCACAGAAGCTTTCAGACTCAGTGAGCAAAACTTCGATAGATCTACATCACGAATTCAGGCATATTTAGATCAGATTTTGCTTCACCTACAAAAGGAGGAAATTCATGAGGAAATGTATGTTGTCCCTAATGAAGTGTCTAGTCCCATTCATGTAAATGATGTTGAATATGAACCTAATTTAGAGGAACATGAATCGACTAATGACACCACCACTGTTAATGAGGACCAACATGCATGCTACCATGATGATGATTATGATGATTATGATGATATGTTAGAAGAACATGAAAATATTGTGGAACCTGTGGGTTCAATAACATATGGCTTCTCGCCCTCGACCTTCATGCGTGTTGTTCTTTCTAATACTCATTGTAATTCATATGATTTTGATATTGACATGGGATTCGTACAATTATTCTGTGAAGATGAGCATGACATAGGAATAGCTGAATCTTCTGTGGACACTAATATGCATGAAAATATATTTGATGTGTCTGATTCTCTACCTAGGTCACATTGTGATATTTCTCCTGATTTGCCGATGCATGAGAATGAATTTGTTGATGATGTTGATGACTCTGATTGTGATCTTGCCGATTTGTTTAATGATTGTGAGCATGTTGTGACACTTGTAGAAGACTTAGGAGATGTTGATGTGATTAATAATGATGTGCCTATCGTCCTACATAAGTCACAATCTGATGGCCTTCCATCCAACCTAGATTTGGTTTGTACCGGTATTGTCAAACCAATTTTTCTGAGAATGCCCAACCTAGGTTTGGAACTGTGTGCTTCCCAAGTCCTCTTGGACTATTTTGCTTCTAAGTATAATACATCTGAGGAACCACAGTTGGAATTAGCATGTTTGCCCGTCCCTAGCAAAGTTCATTTCGAGCTAGACCTTGTGCATGATGAACCCCCAAAACTGCGAGATTTTGTTTCCAAAATTTTATCCGTTGAAAAATCCAGGTTTGGGGGTAGCTCATTTTGTTTCACAGTTTCACTTGCGTTTCTTTCCTGTTATATTTGTGTGAAGCTGTTGAAACCTTTACACTTTGTCTTTTGGGTTGATCCTCAACTCTTTAGATTGTTAGTGTATGGTGAATTTTTTGTATATAATCCAGTAGATAAAATTTCTTAAAAAAACCCTTTTGTTCCTTTTGTATATATTTTGCTAATCCAATATGATCTCGGCTGACATATGATGGATTTTTGCCTTGAATAACGGAGTTCTAATATTACTTTCGCCGAAATCGGGTATTCTCTTTCCTTTTTCTCTACTCAACATGATCCTCTTCATATGTTGTATTATAATTTTGTTCATATTTTGAAACATTGAGGACAATGTTTAGTTTAGGTTTGGGGGTGAAAAGTAGATACTTTGATAATATGCCATAATTGAAAACAAGAACTCCTCCTTCTTTTTGAAAAAAATGAAAAATCAAAATTAAAAAATTAAAAAATTAAAAAAATCATAAAAAAATGGAGCTCATTTACCTTGAAATGTTGACTCTTGTGCAAATATGTAATTATTAGGAGTCTTAGTCTAGATATTTAGGCACCCTGATTCTAGCACAATTCACATAGTGATAAGAAATTTGCACGCGCACGATCTACCAATACATGTATGGCCTCGATCTTCAAGGTGTTTGATAGGAAGTTACGATTGCCAATCACTTTAGAATACTGAACGAAACTTGACTAGCTTGTTCTTTGGTTGGTTGGGATAGAAGGTGGAGGTTACATTAAGAAAGACAACCATCGAATTTAACTGGGTGCATCAAAAAGGGCTACCTCTTGCAAAGTGTCATGTAATCTTTTGTTTCCTTTTGTATATGTATCAAAAGTGTTTCCTTGTTCTAAAAAAAAAAAAAAAAACGATGTATATATTCAAAAAAAAAGAAAAATAAATATCAGAAAAATACAAAAAAATCAAGTATTTATCAATTCCATCCTCTCTTGTTCCAAAAATAAAAAGAGAGTAGTCAATGTAAATAAGAGTCATGTAAATTGTCATTTTGTTGTTTCATTGTAATAAGCAAGGAGGGTGTATGCCATTGATGTACAACGCAAGTAATTGTGAAATACCTCCAACTCATTCACAATTCTCGTAAAGTCCGGACAGCTAGCTAGATTTCGACCTTGGTTCTTAGCCTGAGAAACTATCTCTTGGTGATTAGTAGTCATAACTTCAGATCTTTCTTTACACATGTGTAGATACACTTTACACTCTTATCACATGTCTTTTTTTGTTATCAGTGCTAGGATTGTGCCTTCGATAGCTAGATTGACATCTCCATTTTGCTGTGAGCTTAAACTGTTTTGCACATGTCATATTTGATGGAATCTGAGCTTATATTTTGACCTAGAACTTTGTAGGTACGTTCTAAGCAAACCTTCACGAGACTTAACTCGTCCACTAGGGACACTTAGTGGTTTAAAAGGCTTAGTGCATACGCTAAATGCATTCGAGAGACCAGCGACAGTGGTATAGTTAGGATTTCCTTAGTTTTGTTTTACTTGAGGACAAGTAAAATTCAGGTTTGGGGGTATTTGATGGGTGCCAAATAATGTATATATTTATCCCTTTTTGTTGGCATTTAACTCATCTTTTGCGCATTAATTCTACATTTTATCCCATATTCTGTATTTTCATTGTTTTCAAGAATAAATATTTTTCTTACTTAATTTTGCATTTTTAGGTAATAAATAAAGTCTGGATGAATTGCGGAGCGGAAAAGAGCTGAAGAGTGGTGAAAAGACGGGAGGAATTACGCAAGGAAGCCGCGAAGAATGTCGTGCACAAGACCAAAAGGTTAGAAGTGGGCTTGAAGAGGAAGAATTGTTCTTAAAGAAGATATGGGCTTGGCATACCCAAGGCCCAAAACCCTTACCCAAACCCATTTTCTATATCCAAGCCCGTCTCGGATTTCAGCCGTCAGATCGAAGCATTTCAGCATCCTACGGTCGCTCCATCATCGCACATCACACTCCGAAGCCCCCGCTTTACATCGCAACGCCCATCTCCATCTTGGGTCGTCCGTTTTGCTACATCCCTTCATCCGACGGTCGCTCCACGCTTACCTCCGTATCGCCGTTGGATCCACCTACCATCTTCCCATCCATCGCTCCTTGTCGCAGAGCATCAAACCGCGCTATCCCCGCTTCACACCGTAGAACCCGATACCCTATACCCAAACAAACACTTCCTTTCTCCCAAAACAGTCGAGCTTCTTCCCCTTCTCCCAAAATCAGTTGCAGAACCACCACCACCTCCATGCCCTGTCTCTGCAAACTGTCACTACCTCGCCTTCTCCACCACCATCACTTCTTCCCCGACCGTACCAGATACCACCATCACGTCCCCTTCTTCTCTAGCCATCTATTACATCAACTTCTCAACCCGACAACCCTAGTTTAGAAGTTGATGAAATAGGTGAGGTTAGAGACAGAAATTGAAGCAGCCGAGAAGAGCAGGAAGGTCAGAGGAAGCATGGGTCGAGACTACATGGAAGAAATTTCCTCGATTTGGGTGAGTATCACTAACCCTAATTTCTCTGTAATTTGGGGGTTTCTCTAGAAACCCTAATTCATGTTGGGACCGTACCAGGAGAGGATTAGAGTAGGGAAATGGGCTCAATTAGACCCATGACATTAGAAAAACAGTAAACCTAATTGTACTGTTTTATTTTGGGATTTTGGGAAAATGGGTGATAACCCTAATTTGATGTTTTGGGTATAAATAGAACTGGAGGGTGTGTGTGAGAGGATATGCTGGAATAGCCAGTGTCACCCAAGAGGACTGGACTAGCCAATGCCTCAAGGGTCATAATTTCTGTTAATGTTTTAGTTCAATTTGATGCTTTGTTTTATGTTCTTGTTCCACTTGCAATTTCAATTACTCTTTATGTTTATCATGTCATCAATTACTGTCAACATGTTCTAGATCATCAGTTGGGGCTTAGATGAAGCCTGAAGACCTTGTTGGGTAGCAAAATCTTAGTGAACACTCTTGTAGGTATAACTGAATTAGGATGTTAGTGCTCTTGGTGATCGAAGTCACCTGTGATTGAGTGTGCTGTAAGAAGACACTCAATGCTAGGGGTGAACTAGAGAATTTAGGGACTTAACCATCCACATTTAACTGAAGTAGTGAAGTAATTAAGTTTAGGGATCAAACATCACCTGTGATTGAGTGTGCCTTAAACAGACACTCAATGCTAGGGGTAATGCTAGTGAATTAAGCTAATTATCTTCCACTAATGCAGCCCTGGACCATAGGCAGGCTTGAACCTTAACCTAGGTCCATTAGGGACAAGATTTTAGTTCACAAGTAACACTGCCTAGATAGGTTAGATGGTGGAATCAAATCCCTAGTGTTCTTTAGTATTTTACCTCATCTTTGTTTACTTCTCTTTCACTGCCTTTGGTTATTTGCTCACTGTCCCTGCCCTTGGCTCACTGCCTTGGTCTTTCTCTTTGCTTCATTTTTATTGCCTCTGTAAATACCATTTTCACTGCCCCTGTAAACACCATCTTATTCATGTTTCATTGCTTTACTCCATTTGTTATGTAACTCACTGTCAAGGGAAACCACAAGCCCAGATCACTTTACTAAGCCCAGTACATTTCCAAAGGATCTAAAGGGTACTCAAAGCCCATTGACCACTCAAAAGCCCAATAGCAATTTAGAACCCAAAATAGCTAGAAACTACCAAACACTCCCAATCTCTGTGGATCGACCCGTACTTGCACGAGCTACAACTGACGACCGTGCACTTGCGGTATTACTGTAGGCCCGTTTTATTACGCTTAATTTTACACATCTCCGGGCCCACCAAGTTTTTGGCGCCGCTGCCGGGGATTGGTGCTGTGTTTTTCTCGTTGTTTTATTAGCTATTTTTGCATTTCACTGCATAGCATTTGCATCTGCATCTGCTTCACTTCATTTGCTGTTGGACCTGCTGTTCTGAACCTGTTTTTCCTCTGCTGGGACGCCACCAAGGAAAAGAACCAAAGCCCAACTGGGTTTTTGCAACAATATCAGAGCAGCTGGGCTGTGCTTAAAAGGTAACCCATTTAAGAGAACCCGAATTGTGGGCTTCCAATTTTTAATTGTGGGCTTGTAATATTAAAGCCAATTTTTGGGCTTTTTATTTTCTGTTGGGTTTGTAATTAATTTCTGTGGGCTTGTTTGTTTAATTTGTGGGCTTGTTTAAATTCTTTCATTGGACTTGTATTTTGGACTCTGGGTTTAAACCCAGCTGAGCTTGTAACCGATTGTGGGCTTGTTTCCACTCAAGAGTGGACCTCGAAACCAAAGTTTTAAAACAAACGTCGGGCCTTAACCAACTGGGCCAAATTAAATTTTCAAAATTAAAACTTAGTGTTTCGTGGGCCGCAGCCTTCCTCCCATTCCATTAGAGGACCAACAGTGGGCTTGCTCCCAATTTCAAAAACCAAAAATTTCTCCCATAAAAACCAAAGTTTTCCAAATGTTTCCCTAAAAAACCAAAATTTTTCTTTCCATCAAAGCCAAATGTCTCCCGACAAAACCAAATTTTTCCCAAAAAGTCCAATCCCATTAAAAACCAAATTTTCTTGTAGATAATGTGTTAGTTAAAATTCCTTTTGTATATATTTTGCTAATCCAATATGATCTCGGCTGAAATATGTTGGATTTTTTTTCCTTGAATAACGGAGTTTTAATCGAGCTTTCGCCGTACAATCGGGTATTCTCTCTCCTTTTACTCTACTCAGCATGTTCCTCTTCATATATTGTTTTATAATTCTTTCCATATTTTGAAACATTGAGGACAATGTTTAGTTTAGGTTTGGGGGTATAGAGTAGATACCACGATAATATGCCATAATTGAAAACAAAACTCCATCTTTTTGAAAAAAAAAAAAAAAAAAAATTGAAAAATCAAAAAATTAAAAAATTTAAAAATCATAAAAATGGAGCTCATTTACCTTGAAATGTTGACTCTTGTGCAAATATGTAATTATTAGGAGTCTTAGTCTAGATATTTAGGCACCCTGATTCTAGCACAATTCACATAGTGATAAGAAATTTGCACGCGCACGATCTACCAATACATGTATGGCCTCGATCTTCAAGGTGTTTGATAGGAAGTCACGATTTCCAATCACTTTAGAATACTGAACGAAACTTGACTAGCTTGTTCTTTGGTTGGTTGGGATAGAAGGTGGAGGTTACATTAAGAAAGACAACCATCGAATTTAACTGGGTGCATCAAAAAGGGCTACCTCTTGCAAAGTGTCATGTAATTTTTTTTGTTTCTTTTTGTTATGTATCAAAAGAGCTACCATATGTAAAAATCAATTTCAATTTTAGCTCCAAAAAAAAAAAAATAAAAAAAATAAAAAAAATCAAGTATTTATCAATTCCATCCTCTCTTGTTCCAAAAATAAAAGAGAGTAGTCAATGTAAAGAGTCATTTTGTTGTTTCTTTGTAATAAGCAAGGAGGGTGTATGCCATTGATGTACAACGCGAGTAATTGTGAAATACCTCCAACTCATTCACAATTCTCGTAAAGTCCGGACAGCTAGCTAGATTTCGACCTTGGTTCTTAGCCTGAGAAACTATCTCTTGGTGATTAGTAGTCATAACTTCAGATCTTTCTTTACACATGTGTAGATACACTTTACACTCTTATCACATGTCTTTTTTTTGTTATCAGTGCTAGGATTGTGCCTTGATAGCTAGATTGACATCTCCATTTTGCTGTGAGCTTCTACTGACTTGCGCATGTCACATTTGATGGAATCTGAGCTTATATTTTGACCTAGAACTTTGTAGGTACGTTCTAAGCAAACCTTCACGAGACTTCAACTCGTCCACTAGGGACACTTAGTGGTTTAAAAGGCTTAGTGCATACGCTAAATGCATTCGAGAGACCAGCGACAGTGGTATAGTTAGGATTTCCTTAGTTTTGTTTTACTTGAGGACAAGTAAAATTCAGGTTTGGGGGTATTTGATGAGTGCCAAATATTGTATATATTTATCCCTTTTTGTTGGCATTTAACTCATCTTTTGTGCAGTAATTCTACATTTTATCCCATATTCTGTATTTTCATTGTTTTCAAGAATAAATATTTTTCTTACTTAATTTTGCATTTTTAGGTAATAAATAAAGTTTGGATGAATAGCAGAGCAGAAAAGAGCAGAAAAGTAGTGAAAATCCGGGAGGAATTACACAAGGAAGCCGCGAAGAATGTTGTGCACAAGACCAAAAGGCTAGAAGTGGGCTTGAAGAAGAAGAATTGTCCTTAAAGAAGATATGGGCTTGGCATACCCAAGGCCCAAAACCCTTACTCAAACACATTTCCACTATCCAAGCCCGTCTCGGATTTCAGCCGTCAGATCGAAGCATCTCAGCATCCTACGGTCGCTCCATCATCGCACATCAAACTCCGAAGCCCCCGCTTTACATCGCAACGCCCATCTCCATCTTGGGTCGTCCGTTTTGCTACATCCCTTCATCCGACGGTCGCTCCACGCTTACCTCCGTATCGCCGTTGGATCCACCTACCATCTTCCCATCCATCGCTCCTTGTCGCAGATCATCAAACAGCGCTATCCCCGCTTCACACCGTAGAACCCGATACCCTATACCCAAACAAACACTTCCTTTCTCCCAAAACAGTCGAGCTTCTTCCCCTTCTCCCAAAATCAGTTGCAGAACCACCACCACCTCCATGCCCTGTCTCTGCAAACTGTCACTACCTCGCCTTCTCCACCACCATCACGTCCCCTTATTCTCTAGCCATCTATTACATCAACTTCTCAACCCGAAAACCCTAGTTTAGAAGTTGATGAAATAGGTGAGGTTAGAGACAGAAATTGAAGCAGCCGAGAAGAGCAGGAAGGTCAGAGGAAGCATGGGTCGAGACTACATGGAAGAAATTTCCTCGATTTGGGTGAGTATCACTAACCCTAATTTCTCTGTAATTTGGGGGTTTCTCTAGAAACCCTAATTCATGTTGGGACCGTACCAGGAGAGGATTAGAGTAGGGAAATGGGATCAATTAGACCCATGACATTAGAAAAACAGTAAACCTAATTGTACTGTTTTATTTTGGGATTTTGGGAAAATGGGTGATAACCCTAATTTGATGTTTTGGGTATAAATAGAACTGGAGGGTGTGTGTGAGAGAATATGATGGAATATCCAGTGTCACCCAAGAGGACTGGACTAGCCAATGCCTCAAGGGTCATAATTTCTGTTAATGTTTTAGTTCAATTTGATGCTTTGTTTTATGTTCATGTTCCACTTGCAATTTCAATTACTCTTTATGTTTATCATGTCATCAATTACTGTCAACATGTTCTAGATCATCAGTTGGGGCTTAGATGAAGCCTGAAGACCTTGTTGGGTAGCAAAATCTTAGTGAACACTCTTGTAGGTATAACTGAATTAGGATGTTAGTGTTCTTGGTGATCGAAGTCACCTGTGATTGAGTGTGCTGTAAGAAGACACTCAATGCTAGGGGTGAACTAGAGAATTTAGGGACTTAACCGTCCACATTTAACTGAAGTAGGGAAGTAATGAAGTTTAGGGATCAAACATCACCTGTGATTGAGTGTGCCTTAAACAGACACTCAATACTAGGGGTAATGCTAGTGAATTAAGCTAATTATCTTCCACTAATGCAGCCCTGGACAATAGGCAGGCTTGAACCTTAACCTAGGTCCATTAGGGACAAGATTTTAGTTCACAAGTAACACTGCCTAGATAGGTTAGATGGTGGAATCAAATCCCTAGTGTTCTTTAGTATTTTACCTCATCTTTGTTTACTTCTCTTTCACTGCCTTTGGTTATTTGCTCACTGTCCCTGCCCTTGGCTCACTGCCTTGGTCTTTCTCTTTGCTTCATTTTTATTGCCTCTGTAAATACCATTTTCACTGCCCATGTAAACACCATCTTATTCATGTTTCATTGCTTTACTCCATTTGTTATGTAACTCACTGTCAAGGGAAACCACAAGCCCAGATCACTTTACTAAGCCCAGTACATTTCCAAAGGATCTAAAGGGTACTCAAAGCCCATTGACCACTCAAAAGCCCAATAGCAATTTAGAACCCAAAATAGCTAGAAACTACCAAACACTCCCAATTTATGTGGATCGACCCGTACTTGCACGAGCTACAACTGACGACCGTGCACTTGCGGTATTACTGTAGGCCCGTTTTATTACGCTTAATTTTACACATCTCCGGGCCCACCAGTACTTTGTAGGTACTTTCCTGCAAGCTTGACGGGATCAGCATTGGCGTGGTATGATAATTTACCAGCAAACTCAATCGACTATTTTGAGCAATTGTCCATGGTGTTCTTGGAGACTTACATGTACAACAAGTCAACAAAGGCAGGGTTAGATAGGCTATTTGCTTTAGCTATCTGACCCCGGGAAACATTGATGCAGTACACAGACAGGTGGCAGAAGACATGCCAAGCAATCAGGAAAGTCAATCCAGAAATTAACATTAATTGCTATAAGTACGGACTTGATAGAACCTCGGCTATTTTCGTGGAGATCCACAACGAGCCCTTGATTCCGAAGGAGAGCTTAGGGTTGTCCAAGATCTCCACATAAGTCTTGAATAAATCCAGAAGGACAACCCCATGGCGCAAACAAAGACAAAAACAGCTTCGCAACGAACCAACTCTCTAGAACCAATTCCGGAGATACGTAAGAGGCAAAATGAATCCGGGGGCAGAACCAGTTCTCGAGACAAAGATCTAAATACGGAGATGGAAAAGGCAGAGGAAAAGGAAGAGAAGAATTTGTAGATAAAGTCTACACAAAGCTAAACACGGCGTTCTCCCACATTCTAAGCAAAGAAGGAGCAAAGACGGGCTTTCCTTACCCTAACACTAGGGGAAAGCAACCGGATAAAACAAAAGAGGCTAAGGAGTACTATGAGTACCACCAGTACTATGGGCATACAACTGACATATGCTATCACCTACGGAACACTATTCAGAGATTTATAGACGAAGGCAAGTTCATGGAATATGTGCAAATACAACCTGTTAGAGCACTGCTCGGTCGAACTCGCATGCGTTGCTATCTCAATAATGTTTTTAAATGTTAGTGATCAAAACTATAAGTCTTGATTTCTAGTCTACTTATAGCTAAGTCTCGTACTAGGATATAAAGTGTAGTTGAGCTCAAGACTCAATGGCGATCATCATACAAAGACGAAGAACTACTCAAGGAACTGGTGGAACTTCATCGACTAAAAGGTATGTGGATACTTGAACTTATCTATCACTCAAAAGTATATCTACTTCTATCTTGAGATAAAAGTCGTATTGTTATATAGACTTTGATTATACACATTTGCTATTTCGAACCGAGTTTATCTCGCTTATCTATTTCTCGAAATATGCGTTGGTAACCTTTCACTTTGGCCAAGTTCATCTTTACTAGTGACGAAAGTCATATTAGTTTCAATTATCTGAAAATCGCTTTGACGAAAAATAGCTTGTGAGCAACAACTATATAACGTCCTCTAAAAATGTTTCAATGATTGAAACGAGAGTTTAAAATATATAACCTTGGAAGGATATAAACATTTTGTGGTAACACATACATGTGTAAGTCCTTATTCCTTGAACCAAAGTATGCGTAATTTGCTGCTCAGGAAAAACAGAACTAAAGTCCGCGTACCAGTACGCGCACCATCGGAAGTTCACGTCCCGTGAATTTCTGCTGGAGTTTGTGAACTGAAAACAAACTTATTCCGGGTACTTAGTTCTGTGTACCAGTATGCGTAATTAAGTTGGTTATTTTCTAAAAACGGTTATTCGTGAACTTAAACTTATATAAACTAAGGAATGCATACTTGCAAACCGTGGCTATAAAGTTCATGAATTGATTCGAATGAATCAAATCGTTTTTGCTCCGAGCGTGTCTTGTATACTTCTATAAGATCTAAGAAATTGAACAACTCTCTAACTAGTTCATTTGAGTCATTTGAACTAGTTGTGGTAAAGAAGAATATGGTTGATATGGAAGTGCTCATATGGCTAACCATTTGGTTAACTACTGTTGAACCAACTAAGTGTACATGTTTGGGTACGGTTACACAAACCTAAATAAACGTGCATTTCATTTGTGTGTAACAAGATAAGGTTCGATCTAAAGGTTGAAAGATATTAGCTTGAATCTAATCAGGTTTTCATTTAACGGTGAATATTGAATGCTTTGTTACCAAGGTAACTTAGTTGCAAACCCTGATTTGAAAGTCTATATAAAGGAGAACTCTAGCAACTGAGAAAACTAATCCCCACACCTTCTGTGTGATACTAGTTGTATTAGCTAAAGTCAATTCTCCTTTAACGTTAGGTTTCTTCTCGAGACCTTGTAGGTTAACGACTTGAAGACTTCATTGGGATTGTGAAACCATACTCAACTATTTTCTTTGTAGTTGCGTGATCTGATCTTGTTGTTTCTATCGTGTTTGAGTACAATTTTAAGATTGGCTTGAGATTGATTTCCCCGATAAGAAAGATATAAAAGAAGTCACAAACACCTTCGTCTCATCGTTTGTGATTCCACAATATCTTGTTTCGCTAGTCGATTAAGATTATTGTGAGGTGATTGATATTTCTAGTATGTTCTTCGGGAATTTAAGTCTGGTTTATCAATTGGTTCCTGTTCACCTTGATTTATCAAAAGACGAAACAAAAACTCGTAGGTATTTCTGTGGGAGACTGATTTATCTATTACCGTAGACTTTTCTGTGTGATACAGATTTGTTTATCAAAGTCTTCGACTTTGGGTCGTAACAACTCTTAGTTGTGGGTGAGATCATCTAAGGGAATCAAGTGTGTAGTATCCTGCTGGGATCAGAGACGTAAGGAGCGCAACTGTACCTTGGATTAGTGTGAGATTGATTGAGGTTCAACTACATTCCAGACCAAAGTTAGTTTGTAGTAGGCTAGTGTCTGTAGCGGCTTAATATAATGTGTATGTTCAATCTGGACTAAGTCCCGGGGTTTTTCTGCATTTGCGGTTTCCTCGTTAAAAAAACTTCTGGTGTCTGTGTTATTTCTTTTCCGCATTATATTTTGTTATATAATTGAAATATATCAGGTTGTGTGTTGAATCAATTAATTGGAAAATCCAACCTTTGGTTGTTGATTGAAATTGATTAATCCTTGAACATTGGTCTTTGGTACCGTTCAAGTAGTTTCTCTTGTATTCAATCGGACTCGTAGATTTCTATTTGCTTGAGTAAGTATTGAATCGAGAAAGTGAGATATAACTCTTTGATATACTTTTATTAAGATTGAGTCTAACTGTCTAGTTGATTCTCTTAAAAGTATATTGGAGTTTGTTCATACAGATTGCTAAGCGAAATATTGGGTGTGGTTGTTAGACCCCCGCCTTTTCAATTGGTATTAGAGCAGGCAAACACGTTTAAAGACCTTATAAGTATGTGTTTGTAGCGATCTGACTCTATGGACAGGAATTCTATCTCCATTAACGTACCACCAGTCTTCGATGGCTCAAACTACTTATGGTGGAAAATTGTTATGCGTTCTTTTCTTCAAGCTCGTGATTTTCAAACATGGGTACGTGTTGTTTATGGCTATGATCCTCCAGTTAATACAGAAGGAAATGCATCTATACCTAAGGATATTGGTAGATATGGTCCAAAAGAAATCCTTGCTGCAAAGCATTATTCTGACGACTTAAATGCTATCATACATGTCATTACCCCAGATCTTCAGCATCATGTGACTACGTGCACAAAGTCTGAAGAAGCCTGCGATATCTTAGAAATCATATTTGAAGGAAATACCAGCGAGAAAGAAACTAGGCTTCAAAACCTAAATTCTGATTGGGAAAACCTTTGTACGGCAGATGAAAAATTATTTGATGAGTTTAATCACAAAGTGTCTGGAATTGTTAATGCATCTTTTGCATTGGGTAAGACTATTCCTGAAAAGAACATTGTGATGAAAATTCTCAGATCTCTGCCATCTAGATACGATTCTAAGAAGCATGCCATCGTTGAAGGGAATAATCTCACAACCGCTATCCAGAAATACGCTGGTTGGGAATCTAAAGATCTTTGATCATGAGCATACGTCCAAGTATAATAAGGATGTTGCTTTCAAAGCACTAAAGAATACTAAATTACTTGATAAAAGTAAAAGTATGTACATCTCTGAAGATGATCTTTCTGAGGATGATTCATCGGATGAAGATCTTGACAAGTTAGTCTCGTTGATCACAAGACAGTTTAGGGATCTTCTTTTGAAGAGAAATAAACGGTTCTCCAGAGATAAATCCAAGCCATCGGATAAACCTCATAATCGTGTTCCTCCTAAAAATAGGGATAATGATGAAACTGATGACGAGGATATTCCCCAGTGCTTTAAGTGTAAAGGTTTTGGTCATTTTTCAAATGAATGTCCAAATCAAAAGAAATATACTGGGAACAAAGGTCTTGCTGCAACTCTTGATGAAATGTCTGACAACTATGATTCTAATGAAGACGAAAAATCAAGTGTTGCACTTATTTGTGAAAATATTGATTTTTTTTGATAATTGTAGCAATACATACATCAATGTTGATATTCTTTCAGAAGAAAACTCAGCCAATCTGGAAGATAAAATTGACCCTCATATTGGAAACTCTTTGTATAATGTTTCAGGTTCCACTATGTCTCTAGTAGCTTGCACATCTCAGATGCCTGAATTATATCAAAGATTGACGTGCTCATATTATTCACTCCAAGGTCATGAACTATCAAAGTGTTACAAGTATAAACACAAATTGAGGCATGTCAACAAACTTCAGAAGAGCAAATCGATTAGCAAACAAGATTAAACTTTCTCAAAAGACCGCTGAGGTGTGAAAGATTTTATCTTCGTCTAAGAAGTTAGTTTCCAAGGATAAAATAAGACAATTGGAGATAAAGTTGTGGTCTAAGAAGTATGAGAAACAGGATTCTATGAATTCCGATCAAAAGGGATATGATGGACAAATTATTGTTCATCCCAGCACAACTTAAATTGTGTTGGTAAGTGCATCTTGTCTCATGTGCCTGATTAAAAAGAGACAAGATCTTGCACACCTCAGGCTTTAAGAAAAGAAAATTCTATAGTTGTCTTGATATTTTTCTTTTATTTCAACAAAGTCTGGAATTCACGTTTCTTTTCACATCTAGTGGATTTTAGAAAGAACTTCCTTGTTTAGTCAATAAAAAGAGGGTTAAAATAGACAATTCTGCATTTTATAGGGTTGAGAGTTGTGTGTCAACGAACCTATGTGTTTATAGGTTTCGTAACCCTACATATCTTTTCCTTCTCTGAAACTCTTTTCAATCAAAGACTGCTTATTGAGTTTATTTTGTGATTTCCTCTCACAAACTCATAGCATATGGATACTCCAAGCATCATGTCTTCTGATGAAAAAGATGTTAATATGATTGTCAAGCCATCAATCATGAAGGAAAAAGAAAAATCTTTGATACCTTCAACTTTGAAAAGAAAAAGAAGGAATGTGAGGAAGCCAAGAGATGTTCCTTCAAATTCTCAGAAGTTTTCTGATGTTCTTGAAGAGTTAAAGGAGACAAGGAAGGAGATTCAGCAAATAAAGGATTTTGTTTTGAGAACTCTTGAGATTCAGAAGGCCCTGGTTCGACATCTTCAGCCTAGAATATTTGTTGGAATTGACTCCTTTCTTCACGAACCATATGTACCCATGGCTGTTGACGACAAGGAGTTTGGGGACGATAAGAATTTTTCAGAGGCATCATTGTCTAGTAAATCTTCTTATGAGAATTTTTATTTTCTTATGTTTTAGGAAGAATAACTAGTTTTTTGGAATATCCATTATTGTGATTACACATAGATATGTCCAATGTTTTCATCTTCATTGTTTTAGGTTTATTTGTTTAAATTCTAAAATTGTTTGGAAGATGATTTTTGCAGTATTAATCTTTATCGTTTTATATATTGCAACTTGTTATGGGACATGTGTGTTTGCGTCCATGAACTATGATTGTCCCGTACCTTGTCAATAGTTAAGTCGTTCATATGTCGATATGCATGTATTGATAAAAGAATGAATGAACTTTTGACATTACAAAAGTTAAGCCTATTGTATGTCATTATGCAAATATTGAAGGAAGATAGGATGAACTTTTGTGTACGAGGATTATGTCTATCGTATGCATTGTGCAAATAGTGATGGAAAATAGGATGAATCCTTGTCTATTCCGCAGTATTGATCCTCCCTTATCCATATTTTTATGTATTACTGTGTGGCTCCATAAGTTCTCTTATGTTGAGCATTTCCGATTAAATTAATCATGGGTTTTCTTGTGGTTAATTTAATTGAGTACTTTGGATTCAAATTCATATTTGTATGTGATTTGTTATGTCTAAAGAAATCCTTCTTTTCTTGTGAAAGTAAGGTCGCTCTTGTTGATCTTTCGGGAATGACATTTTATGGGGGAGAGTTCTTAATTGAACTTGTGTTTAATTGCCAAATCTTTGTGGAGAGTGCAGCTGTGGAATATTATAGGGGTTATCTTGTATCTTTATAAACTCTTTGATGAAAGCATATAGTTTCGGCTATATGATTGCATCTAAAAAGTTGATATGTGCTTTCTTTTGGTCATGAAATGTCTCTATGGAAATTTTATTAGGATCCCACTAGTTTTTGTACCTTTGCCAATTTTATTGACAAAAAGGGGGAGAATTAATGTGTAGTTCACACTACAAATACATATGGTTTTCGGATCATTATGTAAGGGGGAGTGGTTTCCATGTGAGATGGAGTATTGACTAAGGGGGAGTGATACATATCACCATAGTATTGTTGTCGAAGTTGTGATACAATAGAACTTTTATGTTGTGTAATAATACTACATTGTGTAACAATGATTGAGAATTCTTGTTTCTCATTTTTATAGCTACGTATTTTCAACAACGATGATACTAACCTTACAACCTTTGGAATCATTGGAGTACTTGGAAGTGACGAAGATTTCGAGTAATGTTGAAGAACCAAGGAGATCAGGAATGTGGAAGAGAATTTACAAAAGTTTATTTATCTATTTTTGTATTCCATATGTATTGATAGTTTTGTCACTAAAATTGACAAAGGCGGAGATTGTTAGAGCACTGCTCGGTCGAACTCGCATGCGTTGTTATCTCAAGCATGTTTGTCAATGTTAGTGATCAAAACTATAAGTCTTAATTTCTAATCTACTTATAGCTAAGTCTCGGACTAGGATAGAAAGTGTAGTTAAGCTCAAGACTCCACGGAGACCATCATACAAAGACGAAGAACTACTCAAGGAACTGGTGGAACTTCATCGACTAAAAGGTATGTGGAGACTTGAACTTATCTATCACTCAAAAGTCTATCTACTCTATCTCCTATCTTGAGACAAGATTCATATTGCTATATAGACTTTGATTATACACATTTGCTATTTCAAGCCGAATTTATCTCGCTTATCTATTTCTCGAAATATGTGTTGGTAAGTTTTCGCTTTGGCCAAGTTCATCTTTCCTAGTGACGAAAGTCATATTAGTTTAAATTATTTGAAAATCGCTTTGACGAAAAATAGCTTGTGAAAACAACTATATAACGTCCTCTAAGAATGTTTCAATGTTGAAACGATAGTTTATAATATATAACCTTGGAAGGATATAAACATTGTGTGGTAACACATACATGTGTAAGTCCTTATTCCTTGAACCAAAGTATGCGTACTTTGCTGCTCAAGAAAACCAGAACTAAAGTCCGCGTACCAGTATGCATCGGAAGTTCACGTCCCGTGAATTTCTTCTGGAGTTTGTGAACTGAAAACAAACTTATTCCAGGTACTTAAGCCTTCCTACCAGTATGCTTACTTAAGTTGGTTATTTTCTAAAAACGGTTATTCGTGAACTTAAACTTATATAAACTAAGGAATGCATACTTGCAAACCGTGGCTATAAAGTTCATGAATTGATTCGACTGAATCAAATCGTTTTTGCTTCGATTGTGGCTTGTATACTTCTATAAGATCTAAGCAATTGAAAAATTATCTAACTAGTTAATTTGAGTCATTTGAACTAGTTGTGGTAAAGAAGAATATGGTTGATATGGAAGTGCTCATATGGCTAACCATTTGGTTAATTACTGTTGAACCAACTAAGTGTACATGTTTGGTTACGGTTACACAAACCTAAATAAAAGTGCATTTCATTTGTGTGTAACAAGCTAAGTTTCGATCTAACGGTTGAAAGATATTAGCTTGAATCTAATCAGGTTTTCATATAATGGTGAATATTGAATGCTTTGTTACCAAGGTAACTTAGATTGCAAACCCTGATTTGAAAGTCTATATAAAGGAGAACTCTAGCAACTGAGAAACCTAATCCCCACACCTTCTGTGTGATACTAATTGTATTAGCTAGAGTCGATTCTCCTTTAACCTTAGGTTTATTCTCGAGACCCTGTAGGTTAACGAATTGAAGACTTCATTGTGATTGTGAAGCCAGACCCAACTATTTTCTTTGTATTTGCGTGATCTGATCTTGTTGTTTCTATCGTGTTTGAGTACAATCGTAAGACTGGCTTGAGATTGATTTCTCTGATAGGAAAGATATAAAAGAAGTCACAAACACCTTCGTCTCATCATTTGTGATTCCACAATATCTTGTTTCGCTAGTCGATTAAGATTATTGTGAGGTGATTGATAATTCTAGGCTGTTCTTCGGGAATATAAGTCTGATTTATCAATTGGTTCCTGTTCACCTTGATTTATCAAAAGACGGAACAAAAACTCGTAGGTATTTATGTGGGAGACAAATTTATCTATTATTATAGACTTTTCTGTGTGATATACATTTGTTTATTAAAGTCTTCGACTTTGGTTCATATCAACTCTTAGTTGTGGGTGAGATCAACTAAGGGAATCAAGTGCGTAGTATCCTGTTGGGATCAGAGACATAAGGAGCGCAAATGTACCTTGGATCAGTGTGAGATTGACTGGGGTTCAACTACAGTCCAGAACGAAGTTAGTTTGCAGTAGGATAGTGTCTGTAGCGGCTTAATACAGTGTGTGTGTTCAATCTGGACTAGGTCCCGGGGTTTTTCTGCATTTGCGGTTTCCTCGATAACAAAACTTCCGGTGTCTGTGTTATTTCTTTTCCGCATTATATTTTGTTATATAATTGAAATATCACAGGTTGTGCGTTGAATCAATCAATTGGGAAATCCAACCTTAGGTTGTTGATTGAAATTGATTGATCCTTGAACATTGGTCTTTGGAACCGTTCAAGTAGTTTCTCTTGTATTCAATCAGACTCGCGGATTTTTATTTGCTTGAGTAAGTATTGAATAGAGAAAGTGAGATATAACTCTTTGATATACTTTTATTAAGATTGAGTCTGACTGTCTAGTTGATTCTCTTAAAAGTATATTGGAGTATTTTCATACAGATTTCTAAATGAAATATTGGGTGTGGTTGTTAGACCCCACTTTTACACAACCAGCGGATGCTGAGGTATCCCTCAAGAAAAAGGTAGAACTACCTCAAGACAGCAAATACATCAACACGATCAGCTTCTCCAGCGGAGGCCAAGAGGAGCTACTCGAAGACATTCTCGAGTTGGCTCGGAACAGAAGAAAGCTAGAAACCCACGAGGTATTCAAGATAAATGGACCACCTACTAGCACTTGGGAAGAATGGATGGCTATGCTGTTAACATTCTCAACAAGAGACGTCAACTAGGAAGCCGTGATACACGACGATCCTCTTGTGATCACTCTTCTAATAGGATGGAATGCTACGAATGTCCTGGGCAGCTCGTTAAATGTATTGTTCTACGAACCCTACTTACGTATGGGTTTAACAGCTGAGCAAATGGATTCATCCACTTGCACAATATACGGTTTCAATGGAGCAGTCTCTAGACCAAACAGAGAAATTGTCTTGCAGGTACGCACAGGACCCTTAGTAACCAATACAAGGTTCTGCGTCGTGGAAGCACATTCGTCATACAACATCATTATAGGACGATTGTGGGTCCATCGATTAAGAGGAACAACTTCGACCTATCATCAATATCTTCGATTTCCTACACCCATAGGTGAAATGGAAATCAAAGGTGATCAGCAAGACGCAAGGCTATGCAATCTAGTAGAGGTTAGACTCAACGAAGAAAGGCTTGCTGCACAGCAACACGAAAGAAAAAGACGAAGGTAAAATACCAACAAAGTAAAATATGGAGGCTTCAAACTCCCGGAAGCCCCCTCATCTCATGAAGCAAGCACCTCCGCCACTCCAGTAGTGGACGTCTCTACTAAATGAAAATTACAGAAATGCACTCCTCTACAACCTCAGAAGCCAACCTTTTCACTGGTAGAACCAACAAAGAAAATCAACATCGGAACGGAGGCAGAGCCAAAGATGATCAACATCGACACTCTACTGGAAGAGGACGATGAGATGCAACTACAAAGGCTACTACGGTATTACGCAGATGTATTTACGTGGTCAATGGAATACATGCCGAGAATTGACCCGAATTTGGTCTCCCACCACCTTCGGCTCAAACCATAAATGACACCATTCAAGCAACGAAACCGCAAAGCGGCAGATGTCTACCAAGAAGCAGTGGAAAAGGAATTACAAAAACTCCTAGCAGCAGGATTCATACTAGAAGTCAAGTATACCACGTGGATATCTAACATGGTAATTGTACCTAAGAAGAACGGAGGCGTGCGCATTTGCATCGACTTTAGCAATCTCAACAAAGCATGCCCCAAAGACAGCTACCCGCTGCCAAATATTGACCAACTGGTCAATGCAACCGAAGGTCACCAGAGACTATCCTTCATGGATGGATACTTCGGTTACAACCAAATATCCCTTGCAGAAGAATACCAGGAGCCTACTGCGTTCTTTACCCCACGAGGCTTGTAATGCTATATGAGCATGCCTTTTGGACTAAAGAAGGGGGGGCAACATACCAGCGATTGGTAGACAAAATCTTCAAGCCAAGAGGCGAAAAACCACATGGAAGATACTAGAAGTCTACGTGGACGACATGCTCGTCAAAAGCAAAGAGGCGAAAAACCACATGTCAGACCTAAGGGAGATATTTGAAGCCATGAGAAACTTTCACATGAAAGTAAACCCGGAGAAATGCACGTTTGGAGTAACCTCAGGAAATTTCCTAGGATACTTGGTAACTAAGCGAGGAATAGAAGTGGACCCTGAAAGGGTCAGAGCAATAATGAAGATGCCATCTCCAAAAACACTAAAAGGAGTACAAAAGATAAATGGAATCTTGGCCTCCATGTGAAGATTCATAGCAAGGTCATCGGACAAATGCAAAGCATTTGTCGATACCCTAAGGAAATGAAGCAGGTTCATGTGGACACGAAGTGCGAGCAAGATTTCCAAAAAATTAAGGAGTACTTAGCCTCAGTACCTATCTTACAGAAGTTAGAGCCAGGTGAAATACTCACCCTATGCTTAGCAGCAACAAACTACACTGTGAGCGCGGTATTGGTACGAGACCAAGGGAAAGGAGAAAATCCCATCTACTACATCAGCAAGACACTTAGTTCAGCGGAGCGTAACTACACCAAGGTGGAGCAACTCATATATGCCTTAGTAGTGGCAACACAAAAGCTAAGGATATATTTTGATGCACATACCATCCGAGTCTTCACAAAGGCTCATATAGGTCAAATCCTCAATAGCACGTAGAAGGTTGGAAGGGTGGAAAAATGGAATGCCATGATCAAACAGTTCCACATAATCTTTGAAACAAGGAAGGATGAGAATAAACAAATCTTGGCATACTTTCTGTAAGGCCTACCTCTCAACGACGAAGCGGGGATAGACGATACCCCAGCAATGAAGGAAAACAAGCAAAGCCCATAGGACCTGTTAGAACCTCAGAATTCACGAAGGTGGGAAATATTCATAGATGGCTCCTCCAATGGAGAAGGCGCATGCATATGGATTGCGATAACAATCCCTACCAGAGACCGACTCATCTATGCATTTAGGTTAGAATTCAAACAATACACTAATAACATCACAGAATATGAGGCGGTCATACATGGTTTACGCTTGGCACGGGAGCTAGGATTATCAGATGCTAGATTGACTAGTGACTCACAGCTGGTCATTAGACAAATCGAACTCAAATACCAAACTTTGGATCCAGTGCTATCTTCGTACTTAAAGCTCGCTTAGGAGCATGCGTCCAATATCAACAGCGTAGCATTCAGGCATGTATGTCGAAAAGACAACAAACACACAGATACCTTAGCATTCATATCCTCTATGCTAAAAGACAGAAATATCACGTCGTGCAAATTGGAAGGATCTACGAACCTTCGATAGAAGGGCCTACTTCAGGCGCTAAGGAGGCTTTGGCTGTTCAAACTCGGTGCATGAGAGAAGAAGATAAAGGAAAGGCAAACGAAGAAATAAAATAGCCAGATGACGAAGCTGAAGAGTCTGACAAAGATCAATCTATGTCAGACGAAGACAATGACGCGAAACAAAAGATGATTGGAGGATTCGAATCCACCAATACCTTGACAAAGGTATCCTACCAGCCGATGTTAAAGAAGCCCGGAAACTCGAGTCAAAAGCAGCAAAGTACAGCCTTCGAGACGGAATACTGTATAAAAGGTCATTTCTCGAACCTTTGATCCGGTGCCTCTCACGAACCGAAGGAAGAAGAATACTCCAAGTATACACAGCGGAGATGCCGACAACCATAGTGGAAGAAGATCATTGGCGGCTAACGCCGAAATACAAGGATACTACTGGCTAAGCATGGACGAAGATTCTAAGAACGTAGCTAAGCGATGTGAAAGATGCCAACGCTTTTCCAGAAAGATCAAAGCACCAGCAACTGAATTCAACTCAATCATCAGCCCTTGGCCATTTGTCAAATGGGGGGTCGATATTGTCGGACCTTGATAGAAGGAACCTCAAAAAGAAAATACCTCATTGTGGCTACGGACTACTTCATCAAGTGGGTGGAAGCAAAATCTTTGGCAAGAATTAGGGACACAAATGTCTTTAAATTCTTGTTTGAGCAAATCTTATGCAGGTTTGGAGTACCAGCTGCCATAGTCTCTGACAATGGCAAACAGTTGCAAGGAAAGAACATCGACATGTTGTTTGATACTTTCAACATTCAGAAGAACAAGTCCACTCTGGTATATCCTAAGAGCAATGGACAAGCGGAGGCAACCAACAAAACCATAGCGATGAACTTAAAGAAGAATCTAGGAGTATACAAAAAGAGGTTGCGCAAACAACTGCACAACGTCCTATGGGCTTATCGAACTACAAGAAGGTTAGCTACGGGGGAAACTCCATTCATGTTGACCTACGGAGCTGAAGCAGTCATCCCAATGGAGGTAATACTCCCAACAACAAAAATGGAAGCATGGGAGAAGAATCTAACAACAGACTTGATGTTAGAGAAGCTGGATGACCTTGATTTGCAAAAGATGGTAAACTATAAACGAAGGCTAGCTCGAGAATACAAAAAACGGGTCATCCCCTGAAACTTCATGGTCGAAGAGTACGTACTACGATAAATTCCGCCATATCAAATAAAGAATGAGCGGGGCAAGCTAGCTCTGACATGGGACGGGCCTTACATCATACACGACATTGCCGGAAAAGGGTCTTACTACCTAAGGACCCCCAAAGGTGAAGTATTACAACATTTCTGGAATGCAATGTACCTAAAAAAATACTACCCGTAAGAGAATGGTGATTACTCAGGAGAATAAAGCAACGGGCAGTAGCCTACCATGTTCTATCCCTGATCAAAGGTATTAAAAATCTTACTAATCAATAAAAGAAACTTTTTGCTAAAAAATTAGTTTTTGATTAATAAAACTGGGTTAGAATATACACCTTCCGTCAGGATTGACGATGAGGCAAGGCAAGGCACAACTGCGCATATGTCAATCTCGGATCCTCGGGGCGAATGCTCCTTTCATGAGGCATAAGAAAAAAATGAGATATCCCCTATAGAGATACCTTGTCGAAGTAAAGCAGTCTTCGCGCTGAACACGTAGGGTTACAGGAAAACTATTGCCCACGTAGGAACCGTCGCCACCACGGTACCTTCTAGCCAAAGGATACTTAGTTAGGATGATGAATGTTCTACCAAAGGTTAAGCATACCTTAGCACCTTGTGATAACTTGATTGTGCGATCAATTATACAGAATACGTCTAAAACAATATATTGATGCAATAACATGAGAGAAGTAATAATTTTACAAAACATATGTCTGACATGTCTTAGAAGTTGCAGATAACAAAGGTTCAAACCATCATAAAGAATTGTTTCAAAGAAGGGAGATATCATAAAGGCACCTCAACCGAGGGCATAAAACAACAAAGAGTATGGCCAAACAAAGGCCGAAACAACAGGATCAAGGATAAGGAAGACGAGGAAAGACGACCCCATCATCTTGGAGTTCAGCTTCAGCAAAGTCATTGTTGATGTAGTCAATGGCCGAAAGCTCGAATTGCACCTTCATCTGGGAGGAATGAATCTCCAGGTCCAAAGCTGATTTCCGACGAAGCTCCATCATCTGAGCATTGAGCTGGTCATTAGCTTCCTGAAGAGACGCAGCCTTAAACTTTGCAGCAGCATCAAATTGACGAGTTGTCTCCAACGAAGATACTTGGCCCTCGAGATGGTTAATCTTAGCATTTGCACCTACAAGCTGCTCCTGGAGACCTGCGGACGCAAAAAGGGATAAGTAAAAAGCAAAGACGGTATGGGACATGAAGATTGATGAAACAAGAAAATCCTAAGCTACTTCCGGCATGGCTAAGGGATTCTTATAAACTATGATGGGATTCGGCAAGATCCACCTCAGCAGCATCAAGATCCTCCATAAAGGTGTCTCGTTCGTTCCGGAGATCCTCAACATCAATCCGGAGCGAAGCATTATCAAAGGATACAACCTGGTAAACATTCTCTAACTCTTCCAATCTCTTAACCAAAGATGCATGAGACATGGAGGAAGGCACAGAACCATCCTCAATAAGTTTGTTCTTAAGAGAACAGGACTCAGAAGACAAAACATTGCATTCAGCAGTAACCTTAGCTAAGGAAGCGTAGGCATCTTTGAAATCCGCATGATACTTTTTACGGATAATTTCTTGAGATGAAAAGCGTCTCTTAATTAAGGCAATATCCTCCTTTTGCTTTAAAATGAGACCCTCTTTCCACTTAAGGGCTTCGTCACATTCTTTATGAAGCGAATCCATCTGCTTCACAAGATCTGTGTTATGAGCAGATTCAAGAGAAATTTGGGTCTCGTTATGAACAGTCACGTTCATCAACCTATTAGACTTCTTCTGATAGTACCAAACATTGGAGGTCAACTTGGCTACCTGCTCCCGGAGACGTCTAAGCTCACTAGAGCTACCAGCTGGCAGGCGTAGGTTGTCTCAGGACTAGACTACCAAACAAAAATGAAGACAAAGCTAAGGAAAAAAAGAAACGGACTTATGGATTTGGAGGATCAGCAGCCAGAGCGAAATCAGCGGCCTTACGACCATCCTCAGAAACCTTTGCAGCATTATTTGCTCTCTTAAGGGCCAGCAAGCAGGCATCTAGGGACCTCTGAGTTTTCCTCAGATCGCTCTCTAACAAAGATATCTTGGCAGCATAATCAACATCACTGGAAGAAGGTTGTTGTGCGCTAACCAACGCATGATCTTGATGGGTATGCTCCAACAGAGCACTCAAGTGAGTACATTTAGCCCTATAAAACTTGAACAAGGTACAACCAACGTCGATTTATTTTCAAATCTGCAAACAACGGAGCATAAAAACAGACGGAGGTTCAAAACAAGGCATCAAACAATAAGGTAAGAATCACTTACTGAGAATAGCGAAAGACGAGGAAGGAAATAAGTGTAGGTGTCCATAAAAGCCTCAATCTCGTGGATGCTACCCCTGCGGATTTCACCAAAGCTCTGGCTAGAGCGAAGGAAGTCTGGATCAAAGAATAGATCCCTGGCCACACGATAATGAGCAGACAAAACATCTAACTGTGAAGCAACCTCCAGAGAACCATTCAGTTGATGACGATTAACCTCAGCGGAAAAGGGACCCTTTGAATCCCGCAGTATGGCTTCAAGGATGGCATTGTCATAACTCCCAAAGCTTAAGCTCTCAAGTAACTTACCCTTCTCAAGATCCGTAAGAACCCCACCAATCGCTTGAGAACGAGCATGTGGCACAAGTACTGAATCCTCACCATGACGAAGATACGGAATGGTGGATGAGCTGGGAACGGAGGAGAATGCTTGGCCAGAAATACCACCTAAGTCCATATCACCAGCAGAGGGAAGATTACCAAGCACGGCCCAATCTGGTGATGAAGGTGGAGGTCCAACAACTTTGCTAGCAAGGGCAGTAGAAACAGACTGCGCACTTCCCAAAGAAGCAGGTGTAACATTGAAAGAGAATCTACCAAGAGAAATCACCACCTTCTTCCTCGGCTAAGAGTCTGAGCTTCCATCCCTCACCACAGGAGCCACACCCTTCGCAAACGAACCATTCGAGTGGAGCGAAGTAGCAGGAGATGATGGAAGACTCTTGGAAGATATCACTACAGCACTGGTAGTAGCCGAGATAACAGGTTGCAGATCACCAAGAGCAGAAAATGAAGGTACCTTTGGCAATGAAGTAGGAGTCACAGCTTGAGCACTAACTGGGCTCGCCGATGAAGTATCACTACCAACTGGGAGGTTGTCACCTTCCATAGAGACAACACGAAGGGGGCTATGACTATCCTTAAAAAAATCTTCCTCAATATCGTCTAAGTGAGTACTAAGAGCAGTATCCTCGATGCCATCCATATCTTCGTCATCTTGTTCTTCCGCAGCAGACTTAGGATCCTCATCGGATTCTTCAACATCAATCACAGCCTTCATTTTTCCTTTCTTCTTGGAAGACTATAGGAGAACACATGCGCAAGCTAAGGATCAGGGGAAAAATACTAAGGAATCTAAGAACACTAAGGTAGGGTTATAATCCTTACCTCCGCAGGTGTTGGCTTAACTTCAATCGAAGCCTTCCTTTTCCTGGTTCTGGTAGCTACGGAGTTACCAGCAGATCCCGGGGCAGTCCCATCAGAAGAACCCGGAGAAGTCCCATCAGAAGAAACAGGAGCAGGCTATTGTTGTGGGAGATAGCAAAACCAACCGCACCACTTGTTAGGGGAATCTAAATAGATTAACCCACAAGATACTAAATTCTTTGGATCGACGTAGACTGAAAGATAGACGATGCAAACACACATAAGAAGCAACAAGTAAAGCACACAAGACTTAACGTGGTTCGGCAATATGCCTACATCCACCAAAACGGTTACGACTTTATCGTTATTATGGAACCACTAGATAGAGAATTACACATTTAACGATTAATGAATCAATCAACAAACTACGATCCAACATTGTGTTGATCATAAACCCTAAAATAATTCTCTTGAAAAAAACGCTCCAATATTACCGAATTATGTCTAACCAAACAAGATAATACTTAACTCATATAACCGAGATGATCTCCTTCTAAATAATGTCACTTCCAATACCAACGATGTCTTTTTCACCATCAACGAACAAGGCGATCTTCTCTTCACTAAACGATGTCTTCCACATCTCCCCAAAACCATAACGATGTACTCTTTCAACACCAACGGTGTATCTTAAAACACCCGAGAATGGTTCCTCTCTTTTACTAAAAACTCCATCCCAAGAGGTGGGATGGAATCCCTAGAAACCTTAGAGAACTACATTGTGTATTCTCTAATTCTCTACTGATTTTCCATTGAGAATTACATAGCCTAGACCTCCTTATATAGGAGTCACAAACTTGATTCCCAAGTTTTAGTCTCCCTGGAAAAGGAAACTCTAACCAACTAGAAAACCTATTGTTAATTTAGGTAACCTATATAAATATGAATCAACCTAAACTAGGAATCCTCGTATTTCTCTATACTAAGGATTTCTAGTATGTTCCGGAACCTTCCAAAATACCGACAATTATCTAACACTCTCCACCTTGTCGATGTTTCAACAAATCTCCACCTCGTTAAAGATTCCACTAATCTGAGCCGACCTTCAAACCAGGACCATCGCCTCAGCATTCAAATAGATCTCAACGACGAGCAAACTGGATTAAGTACCAACTTAACCCCCAAATGACCGAAGTCAACAAATATCGTCCAAACCTCTACACAAGTATCTTCTTAGCAGAACAAAACTCCTTCATCTCGAAACTCCAAACCCAATTGCTTCTTAAAGCAATAAAACTGAACTTGTTCTTTTCCATGAGCATATCCCCGAAAACGAATAACGAGACAATAAGTTACCAAACATGTCAAAGCTTCACAAATCACTAAATTAATTAGTGAACAAATGGACCAGAGACTCTAAAAGCTGACATACCAAACCTTCAAACCAAACCAGCAAACTTAAACCAAATGGGCTATGACAACCTAATGTCCTCCACCAAATCTCCAAACAAGAATGCAGTTTCGACTAAGTCAAACTTCCACACTAAAACTAACAGGATTCAGATAGAAATGTGAAATCACGGAGGAAAAACTTCATAACAATCACATTCTGTTTTGTGCATATCCTTTATTCAACCTTACTCCAAGACGTGTACCAGTATGTAACTATTCCAATAAGATAATAAATAAAAATGGCAATCATCCTTCATAAAATGTAAAGAGCCAAAACACACCCAACCGTCTTCTTAACCTTAGGAAACTCCACCAGCTCCCAAGAAACTATACATAAAGTTGTTGTGCTCACCCATTTCCTTCTTACTCTTAAGCAATTGTAATAAGTTCTTAAGTAAGTATCCAAGACAATAGTGCTAACTTCTCACGCTAAGATGAGAAGCAAAGGATGATAAAACTAAATTGTTACTGAATAGATTTCTCAAAAGAAATCTTTGATCCCATCTTCTACCGCCTCTGTAATTATTGAAACTGCAATCTCAATATTTGTAGTATATGAGCAAAGGAACACACTGCTCCACCCAAACCAAAACCTCTCAAAATACCATCACTGCTATAACGTAACTCTCTTCACCGAGAATTCAAAACTGATCAAGAATTACAAACATAATTTCTGGAATACTAAAGAAAGAATACCTTCTTCAATACTAACACCAAAACTATTTCCTCTTGCGGGAAATAAAACTTGGGAACCAAAACTTGATCACTATCCATAATTACTTAACCAAATAACAGTAGATGATAAAAGGTTCACGAGATAGCACACCGAAAAATTAGCCCAAAACTTGTCCAAGAATATTGAACAACAGGCACTGTGCTTTCTCCAGGTAGTATGCGATAAAATCACTATCTACACCAAATAGTAGAATTGTAACAAAACTTATAAAGTGCCTAAACGATACATTGTTCCTCTCAAACGGGTCTTCACCTCTAAATCCGAACGTGTCAAAACTAAAAGACCAACCTGTTTCTCAAAACGGTCTTGCACTTCAAACCACTTCGATGATCACTGATACACTGCCAAAATCCTCCGCCAAAACATCATCGAAACAAAGGTCACAATCTACTTAGCTTCTCTCTTAGAAACAGTAAGAAATATACCCTAAACACACAAGTGGATGTCACTAAACGTATCATATATACGTAACATAATGATACCCAAACCTGTAGCCACGTCACTCTCCAAAGGTACACTCCCTTCGAAGCTACAACGTTCACAGAAACACAACTAAATAACCATTTCTTTAATCATATGCCTAGGATACATATTCCATAACTTGTGTCAACAAAATTGTTTCTCATTAATTAAAAAGAAACCATAGCTCCGCCACAACTGAAATCCCCGTATACGAAGTCCAAAACATACCACGTCTCATTAAACGATCATCAAACTTCAACTTACTTGTAACCAATGCGCAACAAGTACTCCAAACAAAATTAAACTCTTTGAAACTGAAACATGTTGATCCTTGATAATGGTCAACTCCCAAAACGAAATCTTCAAAAAGATCTCACCAAATCTTCACTTCCTTATGCAATTGAATCCATAACATCTTCGAGTCTAACTTCCTCTTAACATCCTTCAACTTCTTAGGCCAAAAGATTAGCAACATGATCAAACTGATGACAACCAATATCAAACTTGCACCCTCCGTACCAAAATATTGATAAGAATTTGACACACTAAAAATTGTCGCCTTTACTTCAACCAACATACAAACCTAAACTTGTATCTTGACCACAACTCTCTTGCTTTCTCAAAACGTGAAGAAAACACACCCAAACAAAAATAACTTGGTCTTCCAAAATAGTCCACAAAAGCCTCATACGAAAGGAAGTAAAAAACACAATCAACTAACCAAAAATATGGTTACACAAATACTTACTTGGAGCAATGCGGAATGAATAGGGTTATATGCTTCAAGAAGTATAACGTCAAATTCTTCAAATGTAGAGCACCACCAAAATTGAATGTGGAATATCAAAGTATCTCATTCTCCCGAAACACTTTAACTTCCTTCATACCCAAAATTGATAATATCAAACCCTTCAAATCCGAATGCTTGATAACATCAAGCTATGCATCTTCAAATATTTGAAAACTTCTAATCCTTCGTGCTTGAATACTTGAAAACATCAAATCCTTCAAAACCACAAATTCTGCTACCCGCGGAAAACCAGCATCTCCACTTCTAACTTCGATCCTCTCCACGCTCACCGCACCACTTGTTGTGGGAGATAGCCAAATAACCACACCACTTGTTAGGGGAATCTAAATTGATTAACCCACAAGACACTAAATTCTTTGGATCGACGTAGAATTAAAGATAGACGATGCAAACACACATGATAAGCAATAAGTAAAGCACACAAGACTTAACGTGGTTTGTCAATATGCCTACATCCACCAAAACAGTTACGACTTCTTCATTATTATGGAACCACTAGCTAGAGAATTACACATTTAACGATTGATGAATCAATCAACAAACTACGATCCAACATTGTGTTGATCATAAACCCTAAAATAATTTTCTTGAATTAGACGCTCCAATATTGCCGAATAATGTCTAACCAAACAAGATAATACTTATCTCATATAACCGAGATGATCTCCTTCTAAACGATGTCACTTCCAACACCAAAGATGTCTTTTTCACCATCAACGAACAAGGTGATCTTCTCTTTACTAAACGATGTCTTCCACATCTCCCCAAAACCATAACGATGTACTCTTTCAACACCAACGGTGTATCTTACAACACCCGAGAATGGTTCATCTCTTTTCCTATAAACTCCACCCCAATAGGTGGGATGGAATCCCTAGAAACCTTAGAGAACTACATTGTGTATTATGTAATTCTCTACTGATTTTCCATTGAGAATTCCATAACCTATACCTCCTTATATAGGAGTCACAAACTTGATTCTCAAGTATTAGTCTCCTTGGAAAATGAAACTCAAACCAACTAGGAAACGTATTGTTATTTAGGTAACCTATCTAAATATGGAAATCAACCTAAACTAGGAAACCTTGTGTTTCTTTACACTAAGGATTTCTAGTATGTTCCGGAACCTTCCAAAATACTGACAATTATCTAACATCTATAAAGGAAATATCAAAAATACTTAGCAAAGGCCACAAAAGGAAGATAAATAGCCTATGTACCAAACAAAGGTTACCTTGTGAGAAGTAACAGGATTAAAAACCTAAGGTTGATATCCATCATACTGCAGGCAGAGAGGAAGCTATACGAGGGACGCTGGGATCTGCAGTAGTAAAACCCTAGGCCCAGGGACCCACCACGCGAAGAGGAGTACGCGCTCAACGATCATGATGATCAAGACGGATGCGGTCAGGCTTCAGCAAGAAAATCTTAGCAGAGTAAGGGATGACAGTCAGAACAGTCTTGTCAATCTCCTCCAATAGTCGAAGGTTGTTACCCTCCCTAATCTGTTTAGAAGTAACATAAATACGACGGGGGACAACACTCCAAGAAATAAGGTTACTTTTCTGAATGGCATCAGCATAAGTAGCATTGAAGTTTGCAGGGGTATAATCCTCCTGCTTAGATCTCCCATCAGCAAAGGGGTCATAGGACTTTAAAGTAGTCTTACCTTTGCTATGATACCAACATCCACGAAGGGCACGAAAATAATTGCCAGTGTATTGCATAACTCCTCGGACCCGAGTCTTGTTCACCGGGTCATCCCTGGTAGACAAAACGTCATAGTAGAAAGGATCCTTTCTGCTAAACAAAGGCAAGAGCATACCGGCGGCCAACTGGCCAACACTGATCAGCAATTTTTTCTCATCATAAGGTAAGCTTCGGATCAGAGATTCAGTAAGAACATCAGGGCCATTAACAAAGGAGACGTCAAACTTATGAAGGCGAAAAGACTTGGCGATCTCAGCCAAGGGAAAATGAGCGTAGCCATATTTTTCACGCAGTTGCAGCCTTTGAAGCTCATAGTGAGGTGGAGGAGGAGGAAGATCCTCAACAACAACCTATTCAACCTCTAGGTCTGCAACAGCCTCAGGCCCCACATTTATCTCAGTTCCCTCAGGCATCTTAGTATCCTCAGGGGGAGGAGAGGTCGTAGCATCATGATGATCCACTCGCGGAGGTGGCTCAGTAGACGATCTGGGCTTTGGATCCCTGCGCACAGGTTTCTTCGGAAGTCTCATGATCCCTAACATCAGCAGAAAACATAGTCCTTCAATAATGGCGGACAAAATTTGCAAATTACTCCAAAACAAATTTGGGGCGAAAATGAATACACTTTGGGCATGGGTTTATCTAAACCAACCAAGGGAAGTATTATAATCATACCAAAAGACAAAACAGAGAATTGATCAACACCATGAGTAGAGTTGCAGATGAAGAATAATCATGGCAAAAATACGAATGAAAACGAACCCAAGTTCTCATACAACATAAAGAAGCAAAATAGAATCGAAATTATCATATGAAAGTACTACAACAACTTCGAACAATCAAAGAAGGGGAAACAGAGCCAAGTATGGAGGATACGGAAGGCTACATCAAAATCAAAGGAGAGTGTACACTAACCTGATTGATGAAGAGCGTGAGCGATCTTCTGAAGACCTAGAAGGAAAATGATAGTTAAAGGAAAATAAGACAAAGGAAATCTCTGAGAAAGGGAGAGAGAGCGACAGTTCGAGAGAAGAAGGAAAAGTTAATGAAATTCCTTCTTTATTCTCTTCTTATAGGCGGCTGGAGAATCCAAAAATTTGGATGTACCGAAATTCAAGGGGGGAGTTATTGCATGAAAAGACACGTAGGGACCACTCAACCGATACGTGCAAAAATTGCGGCGTTATGGAAGTTTTTTCTTCCAATCTTACCAAATGGTAGAATATGAAAGAAAAGGGGCACACTGTGAATATCAATATTCCGCGGAGTACGTGTCACGGTTTCAGTGGTCGCGTGCAAGATAATTATATGTCCCTCGCTATACAGACGAACCTGAGTAGCAGAAGACACCTTCGCAGATCTACTTTATCTTATCCCAAGAATGGATACCTCGACAGACAAGATAGAAAAGTAATGCCTAGTCTAGGGAGAGGCAGCTGGCGAAGGGACAGAGGTAGATGACATATCTAATCAGCATTCAATGCACAAATCTCTTATCTACACACTTAATCAAAGCACGTGGAGAGAGATGATGTGGCAGAATCTGACTGGCAAAGGTTAGCGGTGAAGGAATGTACAACCTGTACTGAGGCTGGGAGGTTCCGAAAGGAACATGGGTCAGCTGAGGTGGCAAAGTCCGACTGGAGAAAGCATGCGGCGAACGAAGGTACCATTCTTACGAAACGTATATCAGGAAACGATGGATCCAAAGACAACAAAGATATACCTGGAGCAGAAGGGGCTATAAATACCAAGCTTCACCAACAAATAAGGGGCATTCAATACCTAGGAGAAGAAGATATAGTCCAAGCTTATACCTCTTTAATGTTTAGAACTTAAGTATTTACTTCAACTTGAGTTCTCTCTATTACTTTGGGAAGCATTTAAGATCTTTGTAACCACCAAAACTTAATACAAAACAATCACTTATTATTCCGTGGACGTAGACGAAAGTCGAACCACGTAATCCCTTGTGTCTCATAATAACTTAGTTCCATTTACATTATATTTGTGTTCTTCGTTATTATTGTGATCTGGAATATCTTTTATAACTTAGCATTATCAGTTCAACAGAGGCATTAATACTACATAGTATCCGATTCTCTGAGTTGTATACATCACGTAGACTATGGGAAAATTAGTAGTCACAACAATGTCACCCAAATCTTCAGCAGCTCATGACTCTATAACGTTATGCCAAATCTTCATGTGCTTAATATTCTGCAACGTCATCCCGAGTATTGAGCATATTATCAATCCAACCACGAACTCACGATATTTGTGATTCATGAGCCAGTTTAAACTCAACAGACGAACTTCCTTCTACTTTTCTCAAAGACGGACATCGCGTTTTTGTCCCACCGTAAACGAACTACCATGCCTCTGTTCTTAGCTCGATGTAAGGCTTCTTGCTCTTATGATTAGACAAGAATATCATGCCTTAACTATTTACAGCTCGGTCAAGTATTTGCTTTCTTACGACAAACGACCACCAAGATAACACTTGATTAATCCAAACTTGTGACCCCCATGCGGCATACACGGCTACGTTAAGCCACCTCAAGTTCTCAGCAGGACTTATAATGGCCACTACATACATAAGCATGATATGCCTCCATCTCGGTCAATCTCGACTAAGAGAATATCACCTTTTCATACGACACATTATACCTAAAAGCCGACTAAGTCACAACATGGGAGGATGTCAATTACGGTTTTGGTATGGCGATCTACACCACATGTGATTATCAACCTACCCATATCGAACGAGAATAATAAGTCTTATAGAATCAACTATAAAAGTTAAACTCAAATCCTTGATCGATCCTTAGTTATTCCTGAGGTTAGGGAAGAGATATTTATATTACTTATCATCCATACCTCTATGATTTGAGATTAGGGTTTGGCAGAGCTATAGATAGACCAATTATTTTTCATTTCGAACAACATTGCAAATTCACAGCCTCGGAAGCAATACTAGACAAAAAAACTTCTCTCTCGGAGCTTTCTTTATATAACTTTATGCAGCTAAAAACTATGATCTCATCTCTTTCATCCTTCCTTTCTAAAACAAATCATATTTCTCATGTCACTAAAGCAATCTTTGAACGGTAATTTCATTGGCTTGGGTAAGGGTTGTTTGTTCTCAACCTTCCTTACTCATATAAATCCAAACCATTATTATGTATTCTATCCTACCCTATTTTTATTATCATCTACAAATACTCGTTGATATAATCATCTTAGCATAGAATTGACCCACCCACAACCTTATTTCCTATTCTCTCACTCAGTCACTCATTTTCATAATACTTATTCCAAAGTTTCTCTAATTGACAAGTAGATATTCAACTTTTTGTAGATGACAAATGTAGCGTCTGCCAGCAACTGACAGCTAGAGTGTCATGGATCTCGTAGCTAAGAAGGATCTCACGTCGAGATTAGAAATAAGAACACACACGAGCACGATCTGAGATAAATACTTAACAAAGGACGAGAAGGGATACATAATATGATGACACGTAGAAGACACGATTTCTGGAGTAAGAAGTACTAGCAATACTAAATGTAGAAGAATGGGCAATTAGTGAAGATCATAAAGAAGTTTGGTTCAAAACAAATTCAGCATCTACTATCTCAGCTTTTCAGAGTAATAAGATTCCTTGGTTTGCTGTTAAAAGATGGGAGAAGATATGTGCTATCCTTACATACTGGTGTTTTATTCATAGTTACAGAGAGGTGAATTTTTCTGCAGATGGACTTGTAAAGAAAGGGACTAATCTAGCAAGAGGGGAAAGAAGAGTATGTGAGACAAGACCTGACTTCTTGGCTACACTTAAGATGCCAAATAAACCTTATTATAGATTTTGTTACGAAAGCATAGGATAGATTACTTTATTTACTTTTAGTAATTCCTATTTCAGTTTCTTTTTGAAAAAAACTTTTGTAACAGATTTTGAAATCAATTTAATTCTTTGTTAAGCAAAAAAAGATTTCTGGATTAAGAAGTGAAGATAAGACCAACGCTGTCAGGATCAAGACCTGGAGATCGAGAGACATTGAAGATCATAGGTCGAGAGATTAACCTAATAATGAAGTAAAGTCTGAATGGATGATGATGTCACCTCCAGCTATGCATAAGTGGTCCCTTTGTACTAATGTGTTTAGCCCGAGCGATGCAGTCGTCTGCACGTCAAAATTATTTATAATTTTTCACTACTCGATATTTATTGTGAAACAAGAGTAAGAAAGGATCGTTCTCACAAAGAAATCTAGAATTGTTATATGTGTCGATTTCATGTGTAGAACAAGGGGGGTTTCTGATTTTATCTAAACTAAAACACTAAAATCTAACAATAAAATAAACAAGTAAATCAAACAAATGAAATCAAAGATGTGAAAATATTGGTTAAAAATTGCGTTTTCATTCACAAACATATTCTTGTCTTAATAACTAGAATTGATTTTTAATTTCTTTTTATCTTAGTAAGTATAATTGATATTTAATTTTTTTTTATCAAAATCCCTAGAATACCTTGATCGCAAGAATATCTCAAAAATTTTCCGTTTTTATCACACTTACATGTAAAATGACGCAAGTACGAATTCTATCTTAGAGAATAGCCTAACATGGAAAGCGCACTAGTCAAGTTCAATTCCCCAAACGCATTAAGATTCATAAAAATAGGCTAATCAATGAAATTTAAATACATTGCGTAAACAATTCAGCAAAGGCCACGATTCACTTGTGATTACTAGGATATATAACTACAAGTAATAACCACATTTATGCTACTTGTATCAGGAATTTATCATTTTTGGTTATATTAAACCCTAAATGAGCTATAAATATGAATATGAATTCAACCAATTTGCAATTTGATAAAACAAACATCAAATCATGTTGTAATACGCTAATCATACAACTATACTAGAGAATCATGAACGATAAAGTTAAGGCAAAACTAATTTATTTAACCAAAAACCATGTTTTGCAAAATCCAACTGATCTTTAACGAATAATAAAAATCTAGTTACTCAGAATGGAGTTCATAACAAGAAGAAAGAGAAAAACTATCATGTCTAAACTTGATGAGAAGAGGAAGCTTATAAGTAAAATAAATTGAAATTGAGAATTTCAAAAGGATAAATTATCAACAAAATTAGTTTCTTCTACCCTTTGAATAAAGGAAGAACCCAAAAATGGAGATTCTTCTCCTACAACTTGTAGTTTCACCCCAATACCAATTGAAAACTAAAAGATATTAAGAGGCATCTACTTGAGGCTCTAGAGTTATATGATATAATTCCCCTTAGAGACAACAATTAGGATTCAAAAAAGAGATAACTCTCATTCTCACAAATATGATAAAACTAAGCTAAGCTCTTATAACCTTATATTTTCTAATTTATACTAGCACCAAGGACATCCTTGGCGTATTCAAAATATTTCAAAGATTAAATATAAATTGTGCTTCAATATTGATACGGGTCATCCATAATGCATCATCTTCCCCTTCTTTGAAAAAATTCGTCCTCGAATTCTTCAAAGAATATTCTCCATTTGTGCTTGAACTTCTTCCTTGCTTGAAGACGATTCTACTTCTACACCTTCATTGAAGTTACTCACTAAAAGTAGCACTTTGTGGTCATAGTTAAGAGCATCCGCAAGTAGTAAAGAAACACCAAGCATTTATCTCAACCTTGCACGATGACAAGAAGTCTAGAACCATGGAACTTGTCTTCAGTGAAAGCCCAAATTGAATCAATGTAAGTTGATTTCCCATTTAGTTGTAGGTTGAGTAAGGTCTTGCGATCTCTAATCATTGGCTCGCTTGCTTGGATTTTTTTTTGTGATATCTCCAATAAAGAATCTTCCTGAATATCATACAAGGGTTCACCGAAATATTCTATTTCACCATCATCAAATACTTTGTTAATTGTTGGACACTATGGCTTGTACTATTTTCTCTCTTCGCCTTTACATGATAATACATGCTCCACAATAGTGAAATAACTAAAAACTTGATCCACATGCATATTCTCTTTATATATTGGAAGATCACCCATTATTTCATTTTTACCACTGTTGATGGAAGAAAACGATTTGCTGTTTTTTAGGAAAGTGGAGAGACGACCGTATGGAGGAAACTCTCGACCAAGCAAATTATTTTACCCTTTTGTAAACAGATGCACTGCAAAGAGAGTGCTTTGAATTCAAGAGATCAATCTGTAGGACTCCATCCTAAACCAAGACAATGGTCGTTCCAGAGTCAATTCGGTCGCAAGAGAGGATGGGTCGATCTGTAGGAGAGAAGCTGAGAACTGTGTGAGATCAATGTTGATCAAGGATTATGGATGTGCTGTGTATTCTGCGTGAATAAGTTCTGATCGATTGAATTTACTCTGTTGAGAGTGATTGGTCAGACGATGAGAATTCTTGTTCTATTGTTTCAATCATGGGTTCAGAGATTTATTTATATTGCAAAAAATAGTAGACACATTGATCCCAGTAAGTGTGATGGTTGATGGAGTCAAAGAGTGAGAAAGTGGGAAATCGTGTTAAAACCAGTTACTTATCGTGTTGAGACTTGGTTGATTGTCCACCCACTACTTTTTTAACTCCTCCAACCGCTTGCAGGACTCAGTTACATTCTCATCGTAGGTGAACACACGTGCCGTAGGCCACCAGACCAAAACCCTAGTTAATATCCCCCATGTGACACGATTGATGTCTCGTGATTGAGGAGTCTGCAAGTCAGACGTGTATTTAATTAGTCAGTTGTTTACTTGATTGGACGATGAGTCCTTATATTACTGAGTCGAGCATTGTTTACGAATGCTCTAGGATTCATGAATTGAATATGTTTGTTGAGAAACATGTATAATTGTCGAATGAATGTTAATAGTTAAAATGAGCAAATATTACTCATTTGATGAATTGTCGAATATTGATAGTTGAACCAATATTCATAGTCTGAGCAAATATTGCTCGTGTGAGCAAATATGGCTCGTTCGATGAACTGCTGAATATTGATAGTTGAATCAATATTCATAGTCTGAGAAAATATTGCTCGTATGATGAATTAAATATTGATAATTGAATCAATATTCCTAGTTTGAGCAAATAGTGCTCGTTTGATGAATTATTGGTAGCAGGACCAAATAAAATATTAATTTAAGATACTGGCAACTGGACCGAGCATAATTAATTAAAATTTCGATTGCAGGATCAACATAAAAGTATTAGTGTTTGAACCTGTTCAGGATTATGCTTTGAGGATCATTAGATTCGAAACCCTAATTTTGATCGTCTGTCGATCAATTTATGATTTTATGAAAAATCAACCACTGGGTGAAAGAGGGACCGACTACATTGGGATGATGAGCCGACCATGCAGTGCACAGATGCTCGAGTGAGCAAATACCAAAGTCCCTTGAAGACTAGTTGGTGAAAGGATGATTAAATGCTGGTTTAATCATTTATTGAAATAATACTCGTTTGAGCATTAGGTGATAAAAACCTAATTATGAAGAAGTGAGGGACCGACCAAGAAGTCATGGAACCGTCCCTGGCGGTCATGGGACCGACTGACGATCGTTTGATGAAATTCCAAGTTAATTGGAAGAGTTTGAACCTAATATGAACAAATTAGGTCAAATTATGAAAATATATGGGACCGGCTTCCTGCAAGCCAAAGGGTTGACCCTGGTCGGTCAGGGTAACATGCCCGCTTCACAATAGCGTCCGTGTCCCAGTCCTGAGAATTTTGATATTTTCTAACGCGCGTTTGAGCAATATTTGAGAAAATATGGAGAAACCAGGATTTTGCTCAAATGGAGGAGTTTCATGAGATGAAAGAAATAATAAAATAAGGAATTACAATGTGTGGGACCGGACACGGTTAGGGTATGGCCGGCCGGCTAGTAGGTCCTGTCCTGTGACACCTTTCCCTATTTTATATTATTTTCATCATGTGAAGGAAATATGATGAAACTGAGGAGTTTTGCTCAAATGAAGGAGTTTTCATGAGATCAAGGAAAAATAATAAAATTAGATAAAATAAAGGAAGAGGCGTGGGATAGGCCATGGCGGCATGACCGGCCGGCCGATGGTCCCGGTCCTCTAGGCGCTCCTCTTAATATTTTATTATTATTATTTTTCTTTCCTATTTTGCATAGGTTTACTCGTTCGTTCGTATTTTTGAATGCTCGTTCATGCATTTGGGTGCTCGTTCGTGCATTATTATTAAGTACACTTGCACCATTTTCTCGGGTCTTACTCGGTGGTGGCTCAGATGCCCGTACGTTGAATATTTATTACTAATCCATGGAACTCTGTTGGGAAGAGCCATGAATTGAAGTAATGAACGAAGAACGTAGAATATTTTATAGGAATTCGATTGATGAATCTTGCGACTGGAAAAAATTAATTGATGGCTCTATACTAGCAGGCAAGCTGTCTATGAGCATTATAATTATTCGAAAATCAAGGTATGAGCTAGTTGAAGCGTAATACTCGATTTGAATGTTTATTCTGTAAATTCAGGGAACATTGCGACGTCTGGAAGACGTTATTGCTCTATACTAGTGATTAATACATCTAGGAGCCGTCCAATCATTTCGATTCTATACAGAAGTGATTACTGAAATTGCTCAGTTAATGAAATATGTCGTGGTCTCAGTTGAGAGACTGCATATGTATGCTCTAAGAGGAAATACACTCAGTCAGAGGTTCTTAGGGATGTTTTGAGAGGAAATACACTCAGTCAGAGATCATCGTGGCATGAGTTTTCATGCTTAAACGAGAGACATGAGTCTCAATATTCGTATGACTACTGGATCAGGAATATTATGTAAGGTTACGATTTTAGCCTTTGTCAAAAATCCACCGTCAACAACCACAACTCAAACAACAATAAAATCTTGGTGGTGACATTTAATCAAACACCTTGTGAGCAACTTCACCTTCTATATAGTTTAAAGAGAAATCCAATATTGACGATGGAATTTCATCAAACACCTTGTGAGTAAGTTGTTGATGCTCATACCCATCGAAGAAAATTGATGTATTTAGTTCCATTACATCATCACAATCATTAGGGAGAATCCTTTATTGGTTATGGAGTCTTTCAAGTTTCCAATAATATTCATCACAAATTTCTCCCATTCTTTGATACATATTATCAAACACTTCATGCACAATTTTCATACACACATCCTTTGAATGAATCATATCCAAAATAACTATTCCTTTTGAACCCATAGTGATATCAACATAAGATTGAAAAACCCAATTTGATAACACTTTTCCTTGAGAATCAAACCAAAGCTCTTGATACCAAATGATGAGAAACAGAAGCTTATAACTAAAATAAATTGAAATTGATAATTTGAAATGGATAAATAATCAACCAAATGAGGTTTTTCTACCATTTGAATAAAGGAAGAACCTAAAAATAGAGATTTTTGTCCCACAAATTTTAGTTTCTCCCCAATGTCAATTGGAAACTAAAAGATAATAAGAGGCATCTACTTGAGGCTCTAGAATTAGATGATCGAATCCCCCTAGAGACAACAATTAGGATTCAAATAAGAGATAACTCTCATCCTCGCAAATATGATAAAACCAAGCTAAGCTCCTATAACCTTATATTTTCTAATTTATACTAGCACCAAGGGCGTACTTGGCATATTCAATATATTTAAAAGATGAAATATAAATTGTGCTTGAATATTGATATAAGGCATCCACGATGCATCAAAACCCTAGAACAAAAGTATAAGAGAGATAATAGATATTAGATCATTTTTTTCTGTTGAAAAGGGTTTCTTTTTATATCACCAACACTAAGCCCTCCAAATCTCGGGTATCTAACATCCAAATTTGCCTACAACTCAGGCCTCAAAAAGAACTCATAAGCCCATTACTTGTCTGGCTTGTCAGTCTTTTGGAACTGACAAGTAACTCTAGCTCTTCACCTTCATATGATTTCATAATTCATTTATCATCATTCATTGAATCACAGTTTAATCAATACCTTCTTCTCTGTTATTTTGACATCAACAATATCAATTCAACCACCAACATCTCAAACTCATCTCAACCTTCAATACCCGCAGCAGCACAATCTCATTCCATTACCATTAGGCAAACAACATTTAATATCCGTACAATTCTCAGATCCCCTTTCTTGCTTAATTATGTCGATTCTTCTCGTCTTCAATTACCAACAACCATGACTAGAAGTTGCTCCTTTTGTAGCTTATTGGCTGCATAACAACCCATACAACTACAACAACTACCAACACGGAATCATTCTACAATTGCAACCTCCACCAGACCATATTCTCTTATGTTATCTTCTAATTGCAATCTTGGCTCGAACCCATTACCTACAATTTTCATTTACATTCCAATCAAGCAACAACAACTGCTCTTATTCTCCCACATCACCTGCATACCACCAATACACCACCATCAACTCGATATAGCAAACGACTCGCTTCCTCAACAGCTTCTTGTTGTTAACCTAAATTCCATCCAAATCCTTCTCAAATACTTATGATAATCATCAATAAATCAAAAGCCAACACCATTAATTTACGATGATAGTAAACCATCTTCTCTTCATCTGAAACGAACCCATGACAAATCCCTTAAAACTCCAATCTCCCATTTAATTCTGAATCTGCCTACGTCTTCTATAAGCAACAACTCTCTTATAAATCGAACCTCACTATTCTTTTTACAAGCTCCATGTTCTTTTGATCTCTGCATCTCGGTCTAAACTTGTCGGTATGGATCTTGTGTGCACGGAATGGCTAGGGTCTGGACTCAGAACTTGGTTTGCTTCTATTATAGAAATTCTCGACCTAGGATTAGGGTTATGAGCACAAAATAGATTAAGGCACCAATGCTTTTAGATAAGGACTGCCTGAAAGTGGCAACCCTTGTTTCTGAAACAAGGAAATACCATATAGTCATAGGAATAATATATTAGAGAGAGTCTAGTCCAATTGACCTAGTCAATTGTCTGTTTGGTCCTATTTGGTAATATAAATTATAGTTTGGTCCTAAAAATTATAATTTGGTCCCAGGGTGATGTCATGGATGATGTAAATGTCATCTTGTAGTGGCAGAAATACCCTTTTGGATAAGGACCATATATATAGTCAAAAAGTAAGAGAGAATAAATCATTCTCAGATTTACTTTCTCTCTCCTATATTTTCAGATCTAGAATTTCTCTCTCTTTTTTTCTCTTTTTTATTTTCTTCCTGCTAGTGATGAAGAAGATGAAGATGATGATGAACGATTCTCTATTCTCTCTATTTTTTTCTCTGCTAGTGATGAATATGAAGATGATGATGAATACGATGAAGGTTTTGCGTTTTTTTCTTTTTTCTTTTTGCTGTTTTTCTCTGTTTTGATGATGAAGACGGTGAGGTTGAAGATTCTGCTGCTATTTATGATGATGATGAACCTTTATCATCTTCACATGCTTGGGTAAGTTTCGGATCTATAAAAGAAGATGAATATGACGGAGTTCATTTCTGGAATGAACTCTGGTTTGTGATGAAGATTTTGATGTTTTTTCGTCTGTTGTTGCTGCTGATGATGGAGAGGATGAAGATGATGAAGATGAGTTGCTGCTGCTGATGAAGAAGATGAAGATGACGGAGTTCATTTTCAGGAATGAACTCTGGTTTGTGATGCTGCTACTATTGAAGTTCATCTTCGTCACTGCTGCTGCTGAAGATGTAAACTAGTTTTTTCTTGATTTTAATCTGCTGCTGCATCCGTTTTGATAAAGACGACAATGAAACAGATATGTTTGATAAAGGAACAACACGAGTTGATGAAGACGACAATGAAACAGATCTGTTTGATAAAGAAACAACACGAGTTGATGAAGACGACGATGATGAAAACGAGTTTTTTATCTTGATTTTAATCTGCTGCTGCATCTGTTTGATAAAGACGACGATGAAAACGAGTTTTTTTCTTGATTTTCTTGCTACTAGCGTTGTTGAAGATGGTGGAGACGATGAAGATGATGAAGACGACGAAGATTTGTGATGAAGATGTTGTTGGTGAAGATGAACTCGTGCTTTATTGTTGAAGACGACGAAGATGATGATGATGCAGTTCATTCCATAAATGAACTCTGTTTTTTTTAGGTTTTTATATGGAGTTCATTTCTGGAATGAACACTGTTTTTTTAGGTTTTTATATGGAGTTCATTTCTAGGAATGAACTCTGTTTTTTTAGGAATTTATATGGAGTTCATTTCTAGGAATGAACTCTGGTTTTTTAGGTCTTTATATGGAGTTCATTTCTAGTAATGAACTCTGTTTTTTTAGGTCTTTATATGGAGTTCATTTCTAGGAATGAACTCTGTTTTTTTAGGTCTTTATATGGAGTTCATTTCTAGGAATGAACTCTGTTTTTTTAGGTTTTTATATGGAGTTCATTTCTGGAATGAACTCTGGTTTTTTAGGTTTTTATATGGAGTTCATTTCTAGGAATGAACTCTGTTTTTTTAGTTTTTTATATGGAGTTCATTTCTGGAATGAACTCTGTTTTTTTAGGTTTTTATATGGAGTTCGTTTCTGGAATGAACTCTGTTTTTTTAGGTTTTTATATGGAGTTCATTTCTAGGAATGAACTCTATTTTTTTAGGTGATTTCTGAAAAATAAGTAGAAATTAACAGGAGTTCATTTTGAAGAATGAACTGCTACAAAAAAAAAATTAACAAGGAAGGGTATTTTTGTCCATTTAAATATTTTTAAATAATTATGGACCAAACAGTAAAGGAGTTTGACCAAAGGACTAAACAGACATGGGCCCACCTAAAAAAGGACCAAACGATATTTTTCCCTTTCTGAAACTTGTATTACAGATACCTTGAGTTATTCCCTGAATTCCTTTAGCAATTTTGACTGATATTCTCGATTGTACTTCGAATATCACTTGCACATGAAATAACGCTTTTCCCCTTTTAGACAATGATTCCTTTTCTTTTGCTCCAAATGACTTCAAAGTACCTAATAACTCAGAATCAAACATAAGATACATAATTTATAAGAAAGATAACAAAGAAAGCATAAAAACTAGATAGTAATCGAGGTGATTATGACACCTATCAGTGAGTCAAGTGCCAAACTAACTGTGTATAAGCCCTTGAAGGCTCACTTTGTAAACTAAGACGTATCATTTAGTGTAACCCAATCAATAATAATTATCTTACTCTGATTCTCTCTCATGTTAAGTTGTGATCAATGACCTAGAGATAACTCGATTATCACCAACAAGACCTAAAATAAAAGATCTACAAATGAAGTTCGGCAATCAGATCGAGTCGAGAGATAGGATTAAATCACTGAACCGATCATAATATTGTGTAGGTACGTATTTCATAAGATGAAAATACACATCTTCATCGCCGCTGACTAAGGCTGCATCATAATATTGATTCTAATATTGAATATCTTTCAAAATCACAAGTATGATGCATAATTATCCTTTCTCGAGGAAAAAATGATGAAGATACATCCTTCTGGCAACCGCACATACCTTCACAATGTCTGATCGTTGTATTTGATCTTAGGATGCGATCTTGATTATAACTTTGTTTTCTGATCACGTTTCCAACGATACGATGTTAAGGATTCCTGATTATCTTCTAAGTCGGTTATGGTTTGATGGCGGTTTAGAAGAGAATCAGAGAGAGGTAGAGAATTGCCTGAAGTTTATTTTTCATTATCCGAATGAAATTGTTTATATCATCGGCATTTCTGGATATTTATACATGATATGAACACGACAATTATATGTAGATGACTAAGCATGTGACAATTATAGTTTCCAGCCTTGTGCTAGTGCCGACCTGTGATAACTTTTCAAGCCTCCCTTAAGCTGACATCATCGAGAATCGTCTTAGCTTCACACTTGGACTCAGGTCTTCCGCGCCTAGCTATGTGTCTTTGTGTCGTTCGTTCACCTATGGCTCGATCCTTGGACATCTGGTTCAGGTCTTTGACGTCTGACCTTGAGTCTTAATTCATGTCTCAGCGTATTACTCTTCAACTGTTAATTCTCGGGTAGATGCTATATTTCTCCATCTACATATTTGCCCCCAGTTTAATCAAAGTAAGTCTTTAGACTTTTTTTTATTAAATGCTAGTTCATTTTTGCTTTAATATCTCACTAGTATGAAACCCCTGCTACGCACCGGTACGTTGAGAATTGGTCCCCAACTGGTGAGGGGGGGCTTCACCCCGCCTCACCCCATACCCATCGCGGAAAGGGTCCAAATAACAACTTCAGTGCATAATAAAAACATCAATTATCATTTAGTAGATTAACAATTGGAATCAAGTTGACCAATTACGTATCGTTTAAAGTGTTGGAGATTAAGAAACCCTCTTAAAGAAAGTATTTTTGAAAATTTATACCAACCATTGAAATCAATAAGTAGTTCATGATATCGCCAATAACGATATTCTAGAGATATCGAAATGCTATATTTGAAGTTTGTTGCTCAACGTAGCACTACAACCACCCCCGTCTTCCTAGAATATAGAATACCAATGCAACATCTCTTGGTTAATCAATTTTTGTAATTTAAAAGTAAAGAAACAAAGTTATAATAGTATTCTACCTCAAAATAATTGGTTTCAGTTCGGTATATCTTGTTTGTACTTCACCCGCTATACATTCCCCACCCACCTTACGAACTATATCATATACCCGCGTTAATAATCAAGCGATCAACTATCAACTTCTCCTTCAAGCTCCAAAACCTCATATTTAATGGTATATTAATATAAAATAGATTGTGAACTATAAATAGTGAAAAGCATATGCAGTGCTTGTAATGACCCGTCCCTCCACCGATACTGTCTCCACTTAGCCACTGCGGTTATCCAGCAGTGTGGGGTTTTTAACGGGCATCGCTGCGGTTATACAACAACAACTTCCCAGGAGGTCACCCATCCCTGGATTACTCCCGCCCGAGCACGCTTAACTGCAGAGTTTTCTGCCAACTTTGGATCCAATTGTGCTGAAAAGGCCTCGGTGTTAACAAAGGACAAACCATTACTTATATTTCACTATGTCAAACACTGCCGAGTATCAGGGTATTACAATACCACTACCTTATATTGGAGTCGTCCTCGACTCCGGAATATATACAAGCCCCAATATCCGACGTTCCTTTCTCCTCATGAGAAGCACATGGACCAACACCGTCCAGCGTATCTTCCCACCCTCGGCAGGTGAACCGTCGTCTGCTCTGATACCATTTGTAATGACCCGTCCCTCCACCCATACTCTCCCCACTTAGCCACTGCGGTTATCCGAAAGTGTGGCGTTTTCAACAAGCATCGCTGCGGTAATCTAGCAACAACTTCCACACATATAAACCCAAACTAGCTAAAGTTCCTCTTGATTTCCTACTCAAAGCGTCAGCGACAACATTTTTTTTACCTGGATGGTATTGTAAATTAAACTAATAATCCTTGATAAACTCCATCCAACGTCGTTGCCTTAGATTCAGATGCCTTTGAGTGAAGATCTATCGCAAGCTTTTGCGGTCAGCATTATCCAACTCACGATTTAGAACTGACGGCCATTTGTAACACCCCGAGTTCCGGACCAGGGTCAAACCCATATGGAGATTCGAACTCGAAGCGTTACGGGTCGGAAAGAGACTAATTTTTTTATTTTTTATGTAATTATTTCACTAAGAATAAGGAATTGTTTTATACACGAATTTAATTAATTATAATAATACATTAACAATATTCTCAACAAAATATCAAGTTACACATCAAACAAATAAAATAAATACAACAAGATAGCTAACTTCTTAATTTCCACTTCCACATTCCATATCTGCAAAAAAAATGTCAGTTGGGGTGAATTGATGGCTCAATAGGCGTACTTCCCATCCTCTAAAAGATACATAAAACAATCACGACAAAATGAACGAACAGTCATATGAACACAAACTCAAAATGACAATAAAAACTTCATCAGTTTATCAACAAATTCACAGTACTAATATTTTTTAATTATTATTTAGGTTGCTAAATCACATTAGTCCACGGTATGAAAACCTTGGTTCGTACACCCACCTATTGTTTCTCAGCACGGACAACCTCCATTAACGGTCAAGAACAAAGTTTCTATGGGGATCATACCCATTGCATTAAGGTATCATTACCCGTTTCATTTTCGTTATCCGGCACGAACAACCACCATTGATGGTGAGGAAACACAAGTTCTTACTTGGGGATCATTACCCATTTAAATATCGGGGATCATTACCCGCCGTTAGCATGGAACAATATTTCATCTAACGGTAAAACATGAACTCATCCTTTTAATAGTTATTTTTTTTACAATTAATTTATATAATCTTTTCATTCCAGTTTTAAGATCATTCATATTATCAAATAACAATACATATAAGCACTCAACTTAATTCAAAATAGAATAAAAGAAGAAGACATTATTTCAATCAAAGAAATCACAAATAAATCTTAAAGAAATTTGGGTTAGTGATGTGTAGTAGAAAGTGGTAAGTAAAGTTCGTTCAAAGACTTGTAAATATTTGATTTCAGACTTAATTTTGATTTTTCTTAGAAAATTTGTAAAAGATGATAACAATGTTACGAGAGACTGAGACTCAGGATTCCACCAATAAATTCATTCATGCGATTCATATATTTATTCTAGACAATTATAGATCAAATAGAATATTGAATCTATTTATTTGCCAAGGTATATTTTTGAAAAGTAACGACTGTAAATCTAAAGCATGGGATATCAAAGATTTAACCTAAGTATAACCCATCAATTGATATCACAACCATTCAATAAAAACCATTAAAAAACTTAATAATCCATGCAAAAAGTCATGAAAGAATTAAATATAATTACCACACGCATGAAATATGGCTTCCTCCGTCATCCCAGTGTTGGGGTTTAGCTCCTCATATTATTCACATGCTCAAAATAGTTGTTCATAGCTCAAATAGGTGAAAAACAAGAGAAAAACAAGAGAAAACTAATAAATCAGACAGTTTGCAACACTGTGAAGGCGTTACAAACAGCTGTTACAACGGGTGTTTGTTACAGAGAAAATATGACAAGCTTATGATATATGTGATCTGTTGAACAACGATACTTATGTTGTGCTGTTTGAATAAGACTGCCTCTGCGACTGTCTTCGTCTGTCCAATATTCTCCAGCTTCTCTTCTTCACCATCAGCAGGTGAATATTCCTGCAACTTCACCTGCGCTTCTCTGTTCCGATTCTATCGACCCCAAACTCTCGACAAATCCTCATGGAACTCGCATCAACCCTTTTTATACGTAACAGGGTCCAAAATCTCGAGAAATCTTCCACTTTCCTCCTCCAAAAGTCTAAGACTTATTTCTTTCCTTTTCTTCTGTACGCGTCTATTGTAGAGCCTGGATTGATCAAAACAACTTACAAAGATAGAGTAAAGTAGAACAGGGAAGGTAATATTCTTTCAGTCCAGGTAACTTCCAAAACCAACTCCCCAGAATCCCGTTATCTTCTCACTTTCCCTGTTTAACTGAATGTCGACAATACTTCCTCTTTTAACGAATCTGCAGCTATTACCATCTATGTTTAGACTTGACACGTTGTTCCCAATCGAACTGCGACAAAAACTCCAACAGAGTCTTCCCAAAAATAACTCGAACAACCCGAGTAACTTTATTTCCCTGTTTTATCTCAGAGTTGATGATCCAGCCAAGATTGATCAAAATTATTGAACCTACTAACCATGTTAAGTCCTAAAAGGACCATCTCGAACAAAAGTCGCCATTGAATCTCTCCCAAACTGTCCAAACTCGAACCAACAAACATCCGTGGATATTTCTTCCTTTGATTTACTTCAACACGATTATACAACCAAATCTTGCCCAAATAAATGTCCATACCAGCATTGTATTGCCAAAACAGACCTATCCCATGAAAATCAGCAACCGAATCTTGTTGAAAGTGGTCCAAATCATCAACCCTAATTCGACCATTAAAATACCAATTTTCCCGCCTTTTTACATTTGAAATTTAGAGAAGATGACCTCCCCTTATCCAGTTCTGGTGTTCCCTTAACAGATGCTCTGGGGTGCGCTGAATCAGAAGTATGGGTGTCTTTAACCGTAGGATTCCCCTTAGTAATTGAGGGGCCCCTTATCCAAATGAAATGAAGGGTGTCCTTAGTAATACCACTTTTCGAGCCAATTTCGCCGCAAAAGCTTATTTCTCCAAAAACACCTACAAAAACACAAAATAATCAAATAAGTATAAAATCGAGCACTAACAATACACATAATTGAGATCAAAATAGACACATAAATGCGTCCATCAACTACCCCCAAACTTATTATTTGCTAGCCCTCGAGCAAATCAAATCTAGAAAATAAAATCCTAACTCACTGTCGCAGGCATCGTCGGTTTCATTTATCATATGCAGCAAGCCTTTAAACCCCTAAGTGGCCTTAGTGGCCGAGTTATAGTCTCGGGAGGGCTTACAAGAGATATACCCATAAAACCTTTACACTCCAGACCTTAGCTATCTACGCAGAACCTTGGAAGGAACTAAAGAATCTCCTTGGTTGGCATACTTATTAACTACAGGAGGAAGTACCCTGATGCGAAATTCCAATTGTTGTACACGATTTTGCACTCAAGCATACTAAAATTCATATATAAGTCACAATGCTCTACTCAGATAGTCGCACTATGGACATCAATATCCGGAGTCAACAAATCACATGGATAGATTAAGAAGATGGATGTAGAGAAAAACGTAGATGGTTTTGATGTTGACTAAGGTGAACGGTGTTTCCCATATCTGTCCGAAGGCCACTGCCAAAATAAACCTATCCTAATGGACTGAGATACTGGTCTGGACTAATATCAACACAGAGGAATATACAAGGGAACCAGTGATCAATATTCCTAATTCTAAATCAACTCAGCTGGCATATACAAGGGAACCAGTAGTCGATTTTATTGAACAATTTACTCCGTTTGGTCTGATGGTCTGGTCTCAATTTGTTTTTTTTTTTCACTTTTTTTTATTATTTTTTTTAATTTTATTTTTGGGTATCTCAATCACTCTATTTCACCCTAGTAGTGGTAACAACTTGATTCGTGAGCCCCACCTAATCACTTAGAGAAACATATTTTAAAAAGAAAACAAAATAAAAACATAAGTGAAAAGGACTCAACGAGATATGGTGAAACTACCATGTTATTTCTAACTCCTGAGCTCTGTGCTTTTATGAATAGAATCTTTAGATGTTTTCATCTAATCAGATTGGTTCCTCAACTCCTACAACCAAGATGCTTCCATCCACTTATATTGGTTAGTTCCATCCTTAATAAGTATAAATTTCTAGGCTCTGGAGTTTATTTATTGCAACTAAAAAGTTTCTCTCGTACCACCAAACTTAAATCTAACATTGTCCTCAATGTTCTAAAAATGAAATTAAAAGCATGAACAAGGAGAAACTGTTACCATTTAAAGCAAAAGAGATAAGGACAGATATTACCGTGTCACACGAATGTTGGGTAACCTCCCAAGAAGTGCTAATTTTAAAGTATTCAGCTAGACTAAGAAAGGATTAGTCACCTCATAGAATCATAAAGTAATAGCCGAAATTTCTGTGGGTCATCAAAACCAAATAAAGCTACCAAAAATAAAAGGAATTTGCAACCTGCTAAGAAAATAAACAAATAAAGCACACCCTTGTCTAGTTTCCTGTTTAAGACAACTACATCTAGCTATGGTTCAGGTTCAGGTTCTATAACTGGGTCCAAATAAAATATTTTCATGGGTTGGATTTCCTCGTAGCTAAGTTCTGATTCAGGTATTAGAGTCTGGAAAAACTCAAGTAAAAACTTAGAAGCACATAATATAACCTAAATAACTGTGAATCCTTAAAGTCAATCAAATTTGACTTACATAGATGATCATAACTGAAGTGGTGGTCATTCTTAAACAAATGTGTCGATTCCAAAATCCTAAAGTACTTAGGTTTAGTCTCAAAACTTGATAATTGATACATCTGAAACATATACGTTCCCACAATTGGTTGAAAAATATTTGGTGGGAAAACAAAGTCAATCTGGGTATCATAGCCTCGACAAACCACATCAACCAGATGATGGGTTTCTAACAACTGAACTTCCTTATGGACATCACAAGGTTCAGGAAAACATGTATGAAGATAATCTTGTAAAATGGTTGAGGCACATATGTCAAGTCCCAAGTGAGGGACCTTTATAAGAGTTAAAGCACATGGAGAATGATAATCACCCCCAAACTTAGAGATTTCAGTGTCTCTAGAAAGACTAGTCACAACTTCCCTAATTTCTAGGTCATCAGATTCCTGAAAATGGTCAATTGATTCTTCTAAGTCTGGTAAATCCTCACTCATCTCGACGAGTTCATTTTCTTTGTCTAAGACTAATGTTTCTAAATCGCTAGACTCTAAAACAATATTCTCAGAAGAAACTCGTTCCTCTAAACCATTATCGGCTTCAAAATCAAAAGGAAATACTACATCATCTAAAGAAGTGGTATCTCTAGTCAAATCCTTGTCCTTTTTTGTTAGAGCATAGCTCGGTCGACCTCGCATGCGTTGCTATATCAAGCATGTTTGTCAATGTTAGTGATCAAAATTATGAGTCTTGATTTCTAGTCTATTATAGCTAAGTCTCGTACTAGGATAGAAAAGTGTAGTTGAGCTCAAGGACTTCATGGAGATTCATCATACAACGACGAAGATTTACTCAAGGAACCGTGGAACTTCATCAACAAAAAGGTATGTGGATACTTGAACTTATCTATCACTGAAAAGTCTCTATTTTATCTCCTACTTCTTATGAGACAAAAGTCGTATCCTATATAGACTGGATCATACACATTTGACATTTCAAGATGAGTTTACTCTACTTATCTTTTTTTCGAAATCGTGTGTTGGAAAAGCGTTTCGCTTTGATCGAGTTTATCTTCACCTAGTGACGAAAGTCATGAAAAGTTTCAATTACTTTGGAAATTGCTCTGACGAGAAAGGTCTGTGAATAACGACTGAATAACGTTCTCTGAGAATGTTTCAATGGTTGGAATAAGAGTTTAGGTCTATATAACCAATGATGGATATAAGCGTTGTGTGGTAACACATATGTGCATAAGTCCAATTCCTTAATCCGAAGTTTTTGAACTTTGTTGATTGAGTGAAACCGGAGAAATTGGCTTTGCCAAGTCCGTGAAACCAGTCCGCGAACTGACGGAAGTTCTCTTACCGATAATTTCTGCTGGGATTTCCAAAAGCTCGTTTGCGTGTTTAGTCCGCGAACCTAGTCCACGAACTGGCGGAAGTCTCTTTGCCGATATTTTCTGCTGAGTTTGGAAAACTCTGCCGGTTATCTTAAGCCGCGAACTTGTTTGGGAACTTAAGTGGTTATGATCTAAAGATATGCTCTGAACATGAAACTTAAATTACTAAGGAACGCTTTATGCAAACCGTTGCTATAAAGTTCATGAGACGATTCATCGAATCGAATCATCTTTGTTTCAATTGTGTCTTGTGTAGTTACATAAGATCTCATAGCAATTGAACAACTCTCTAACTAGTTCATTTGAAGTCAATTGAACTAGTTATGGTGAAGAAGAACAAGGTTAATATGAAATGCTCATATGGTTAACCTTTTGGGTTACTATGCTGAACCAACATACACGTACACGTTTGGCACGGTTTTCACAAACCCAATAAAACGTATATCTCAAGTGTGTGTGACAAGCTAAGTTTTCGATCTAACGGTTGAGAAATATTATCTTGAATCTAAATCAGGTTTTCATCTAACAGTGAATATGGATTGCTTTGTAACTAAGGCAAAACCCTGATTTGAAGGCTATATAAAGGAGACATCTAGCATTGGGAAAAACTAATCCCCACACGTCTGTGTGATACTAGTGCACTCGCTAGAGTCGATTCTCCTTTAACCTTTGGTTTTATTCTCTAAAACCAGGTTAACGACTTAAAGACTTCATTGGGATTGTGAAGCCAGACCGATACTACTTTTATCGTAGTTGTGCGATCTGATCTTGCATCTTCTATCGTACGAGTACAATCTATTGATTAGATTGAGATCGTGAGAGATCTCCGATAGGGAAGATAAAGAAGTCACAAACATCTTCGTCTCACTATTTGTGATTCCTCGACATCTTCTTGTGTAGTCAAGTAAGATTGTTGAGAGGTGATTGATTAATCTAGGCTGTTTTTCGGGAATATAAGACCGGATTATCAATTGGTTCCTGTTCACCTTGATTTCATATCATAAGACGGAACAAAACCTAGGGTTTTTCTGTGGGACACAGATTTATCCTTTGATAGACTTTTTTGTGTTAGACAGATTTGTTTATTATCAAGTGTGCGATTTTGGGTTGCAGAACTCTTAGTTGTGGGTGAGATCAGCTAAGGGAATCAAGTGTGCAGTGTCCTGTTGGGATCAGAGGCGTAGGGAGTACAACTGTACCTTGGATCAGTGAGAGACTGATTGGGGTTCAACTATAGTCCAGTCCGAAGTTAGCTTGTAGTGGGCTAGTGTATGTAGAGGCTTAATACAGTGTGTATTCAATCTGGACTAGGTCCCTGGGTTTTTCTGCATTTGCGGTTTCCTCGTTAACAAAACTTCTGGTGTCTGTGTTATTTCTTTTCCGCATTATATTTTATATAATTGAAATAATACATGTTGTGCGTTAAGATCATCAATTGGAAATCCAACCTTTCGTTGTTGATTGATATTGATTGATCCTTGGACATTGGTCTTTGATACCGTCCAAGTTATTGCTTGTGTTTGATTAAAGACTCGCTATTGTTTTAGCTTGAGTAAATCAAAACAAGTGAGAGATATTAACTCCTTGAGATACTTTAATCTAGATTGAGTCTGACTGTCTAGTTGATTCTCTAGCAAAGTATTTCGGAGTTAGTCCATACAGATTGCTAAGCGAAATATTGGGTGGTGTTGTTAGACCCCCGCTTTTTCATTTTGAATAGGTGAATAATCATTAAAATTATCGGGATTTGAACCAGAAATAACACTATCATCATAAAGTTCATTTGGAGTAACAAATTCCTGATCATTATGCCTACATATTTCAAATTCTTCATCAACACTATCCTCATCATAATCATCATTATAATAACATGAAAATGGTTGAACCTCATCTAAACAGGTAGTGTTACCAATTTTAACCTCGTCATCTTGATTATATGAATAACTATCCTCATTTTCAAGGGTACTATTGGAAACACTATCTTGAGTCAATTATTCCAATTTTTCCACAATCTTATTTGTATTCTCAGTAAATCGCTTAAGATACTCTTCTAGAGACATTTTTGACTGGTCTAGGGACTCTTCTGGAATATTAAGGGTTTTCTTCAGAAATAAAGTATGACTCTTGTGAGCCTCTTCTAGAGAAATAGAAGGATTGTTTTGCTCATATGACTGGTGGGTGTGCGAATAGTAATTGGGCTCATTCTGGTATGAACCATAACCTTTAAAAGGTTGATGCTCCCAACCACTATTTACACTATGGTCATAAAAAGAATAATGTCCATTTTGGAAATCAGTCGGATATTCATTTTATTGACTATTTTAATACCAGTTCGACATTATATTGTGCACGTGCAAATGCAAGGTTGACTAAAATGGGTAAGCTCGGGTTACCTACAGCAAAATATACCCAAAGGTACGAGGCTGAGGTTTGTGGTGTTTCGGATGATAATGCCCATAGGGTTCACCGTACTAAACCACGTGTTTTCCTAATAATCGGCGTCTGACGATGCAATATGGTGGTGTGCAGGTGTTTGTATCACAAAATATAACCCACTGACATGGGATTCATGGGTGGATAGAGTCTTACCTCCCGTACCAGACGGGCGATGAACCGTTGAAGTCGACTCAGGCTACCGACTCCAATGTCAGTGTACGAACCCGAGGGGCCGAGACAGTATCGTAACTGTCGTCCATCCCTGCAGCAGTTTTTTTTATTTAATATTAACCCCTCCTTGGGGTTTTAAAAATAATGTCCAAAAATATAATGTCCCAAAAATAAAGTCAAAAAGTCCAAAAATAAAAAGAAAAATTACAAAAAAACCCTAATACAGTTTTCTAAAAATAAAAGGAAATAAAATAATTATATACAAAATCTTCTTCTTCACTCCTTTCGGATTCCTCTTTTCTTTCCTTCTTTGGCGATGCTTTCCTTTTATAGCACTTTTTCTTTCCTTGTAGCTTCGTTCCAAATCTGAAAAGAATCGAAAAATACCAAAAGTGTAAAAGAAAACAAAAAATATAAAAATAATAAAAATAAATCTAAAACCTAATACAAATCCGCGTCGGCGGCGCCAAAAAATTGATGTGTAGTAGAAAGTGGTAAGTAAAGTTCGTTCAAAGACTTGTAAAGATTTGATTTCAGACTTAATTTTGATTTTTCTTAGAAAATTTGTAAAAGATGATAACAATGTTACGAGAGACTGGGATTCAGGATTCCACTAATAAATTCATTCATGCGATTCATATATAACTCAAATAGAATATTGACTCTGTTTATTTGCCAAGGTAGATTTTTGAAAAGCAACGACTGTAAATCTAAAGCATGGGATATCAAAAGACTTAACCTAAGTATAACCCATCAATTGAAATCACAACCATTCAATAAAAACCATTAAAAAAAATAATAATCCATGAAAAAAGTCATGAAAGAATTAAATATAATTACCACACGCATGAAATATGGCTTCCTCCGTCATCCCAGTATTTGGGTTTAGCTCCTCATATTATTCACGTGCTAAAAATAGTTGTTCATAGCTCAAATAGGTGAAAAACAAGAGAAAAACAAGAGAAAATTAATAAGGCAGACAGTTTGCAACGCTGTGAAGGCGTTACAAACAGCTGTTACAACGGGTGTTTGTTACAGAGAAAAGATGACAAGCTTATGATATATGTGATCTGTTGAACAACGATACTTCTGTTGTGCTGTTTGAATAAGACTGCCTCTGCGACTGTCTTCGTCTGTCCAATGTTCTTCAGCTTCCCTTCTTCACCAGCAGCAGGTGAATATTCCTGCAACTTCACATGCGCTTCTCTGCTCCGATTCTGTCGACCCCAAACTCTCGACAAATCCTCATGGAACTCGCATCAACCCTTTTTATACGTAACAGGGTCCAAAATCCCGAGAAATCTTCCACTTTCCTCCTCCAAAAGTCTCAGACTTATTTCTTTCCTTTTCTTCTGCAGAGCCTGGATTGATCAAACATCTTACAAAGATAGAGTAAAGTCGAACATGGAAGGTAATATTCTTTCAGTCCAGGTAACTTCCAAAACCAACTCCCCAGAATCCCGTTATCTTCTCACTTTCCCTGTTTAACTGAATGTCGACAATACTTCCTCTTTTAACGAATCTGCAGCTATTACCATCTATGTTTAGACTTGACACGTTGTTCCCAATCGAACTGCGACAAAAACTCCAACAGAGTCTTCCCAAAAATAACTCGAACAACCCGAGTAACTTTATTTCCCTGTTTTATCTCAGAGTTGATGATCCATCCAAGATTGATCGAATCTATTGAACCTACTAACCATGTTTAGTCCTAACAAGACCATCTCGAACAAAAGTCGCCATTGAATCTCTCCCAAACAGTCCAAACTCGAACCAAAAAACATTCGTGGATATTTCTTCCTCTGTTTTACTTCAACACGATTATACAACCAAATCTAGCCCAAATAAACGTCCATACCAGCATTGTATTTCCTAAACAGAACTATCCCATGAAAATCAGCAATCGAATCTCGTTGAAAGTGGTCCAAATCATCAACCCTAATTCGGCGATTAAAATACCAATTTTCCCGCCTTTTTACATTTGAAATTTAGAGAAGATGACCTCCCCTTATCCAGTTCTGGTGTGCCCTTAACAGATGCTCTGAGGTGCGCTGAATCAGAAGTATGGGTGTCTTTAACCGTAGGATGCCCCCTTAGTGATTGAGGTGCCTCTTATCCAAATGAAATGAAGGGTGTCCTTAGTAATTAAGGTTAATTAGTATCCTTTTTAATGTCATTAATAAAAATTAATTATTTTTTAAAATCCGTGCATATATTTAAGTCTCCAATAAGAAGCTTATAGTAAATTTAAAGACTTCTCAATTTCCATTATATGTAAATTAATTAATATATTAAAATAATAATCATTATTATTCATTAATTTCACAAATATCATCTCTATTAAATGTACCAAGATAATCTTATTAGACTCCATGCATTTTTAATGGATTTCTATTCCACAACTCCATAAGTGTATGCATTAATATTGAAAATATAAAACTTATTTTAATTATCATCCTTCAATTAACATTTAATTTCATTACCAAATTATATATGAGAGTGAGACATTTTAGGCTCCTGTTGATGGTAGTTTTCGATTTAGGGCTAAAATTGTAAAACCATGTGTTTGATGCGCTATCATCCTGCAAAGGAATAAAGGCCTGTTAAAAGTAATGAGTTTTCAAACCTCTTTACTTATATGTATTGAGTAATTCAATATATTTATGAAATTTATCAGAATGGTGCATGAAGCAACAATCTCAGATATTCTATAAATTTCAACCTATCGCATTATTTACTAATGCATGGCCCGCCTAGTATTTTCCTATGCTATGTTCCCCAGGGGAACTTTCAATGTTGGCATGACATGACGATTGATGTTCACTCACATCAGAGTAACACGAATCTCCCGAAGCGTCAGTGTTGAAATATGCATGAAAATGCTCGCGTAGGCTACACCACCCTCTGACAGAGAGATTAGCGTGTTTACACACCTTTTAATTGAAATTTAGGGCGATCGAACGTGTTTAAATTCCTTAAGAAAAATCTGGACTGTTCATATTAGTCTCAAAAATAATCACGGCCACACGATTTGGCCGCACGATTTAACAAGATTAGACTACTCCTAGCAGAACTAGGCAATCATCATAGTGACCACCAACGGGCCCACTAATGCCCTAGTCGATCGAGTCTTATTTTGATCATTCACAAGTGTTTCAAATGCCGACCCAAACATGGGTGTTCGCGTTGTATAAAACAAGCTCAAACGAGCTAAGACCGACAAAAACGGTCTCAAAAACCCATCACATTCGTCCAACTTAGCCAGCCTAGTTGGACGACTTAGATCGCATCTCAAGTGATCAAAGATGTGTCAACGTGTTCATCATTGGACCAGCTTCTCCCTTGGTCGATCGACCTGTCCACGACAAGACCAGAGAGCATCAAATCGTTTGCCCAAACTCGAGCAAACACGCTATTTCAAAACCCTAAATTTTAGGTTGTGGCAATATACTACTGTTGCAAATTGATCACATCCGTCCAACTTAGCCATCCTAGTTGGACGGCTTAGATCGCGTTTCAGACGATCAAAAAGGTGCACATGAGTACACCACCGGCCCAATTCTATTTCTACTCGATCGACTTTCCCAAGGGAATTCAATGACACATCAAACCGCTTGATCGAACTAGGGAGAATGCGGCCGTCTCTAAACCCTAATTGGCGTTTGCAGCAACACACCACTGTTGCAAATCGATCACAACCATCCATCTTCGCTGGCCTAGTTGAAAGGCTTAGATTTAATTTCACGCAGCCCCGAAGATGTCAACGTGATCATTTTAGGCTCACCTTTACACGTGACCAACCGGCCTGCTCGAGCTAACGCCCGATGCCTCGAATCGCACACCCAAAGAGGGTTTTGCTTTAATGTGCATTTACTAATTAGATTTTCCGAGAGATTTCGATCATTATTTTTGGAAATAGCATTTCCAGGAATTATAGAAAGCGAATTTGTGTTTTAATGAATATCTTGAGAATGTTTTCGGCTTTGGAAATTCCTTGGTGTCCAAACTTCCTTGTCTATAAACACTTGAAGTTTACCTTTCTAACAAACTAATCCTTCGTAACAACAAATTTTCTCTTTTGTTGTTGGTACTGGTGTAGCCGCCTATTCGGAGAGGAGAGTAACCTAATTAGGCGAAATCTCTTACGGCCGCTCAGTTTAAAGTCTTCTTTGGGATTGAGAAGCTCTAGCGTGTATCGTTGGTGGGAAACTAGATAATTGCGGTTTATCTTTTGTTTTCGATTGATTTGATTGACTAACGACGGTTGAAATCTGATTGCACCTAGTTTGTTTATGCTTGGGAATCTTCTTTTCTGATATAAGATTCACTCAAACTAGTTCAGAGTTTGGACATGGATCTTTAGACTGTTGTTAGTTCTAAAGACGATCTTGTGATAATCCATTATTAACAGACTCCATTCTGTGCGTGATTGATCGCAAGAGATTCAAATGATTGTGTGCAGGTTTTTATTGAAGATCTGACTTGGTTTTATAATATTTGGTGTGCACAATACTTGTTTTGGTAAAAGAGGATCCAATTAATAATCGGTTTATCCTTGTGGTAGATTGGATTGATTAATTGAGTAGATCGGCATCAACACAATTCTTAGGATTAAGAGTGTTGTTGGCTTAATCTTAAACGATTACTTCGGTAATTGAACATAAGATAGATCTAAAGACCTGACGAAGGAGTTTATGTTAAGATAAACGGAAGAGCCTTTGTCCGACTCATATCACTTGGTTGAATAGAGTTGATACCAAACAGATTTGTTGTTCCTTTACTGTTTGGAATACGAACCAAAGGAATTGTTCCAAGTACGTAACTTATTAATAATTTGGAGGCGTGGGAATACAAACGGAACTAGGTGAACTATAGGTTTAGTTGCTTGGTCTCAACTATACGAAGTTAGGTGTAATTTTGTGTAGCGGCTTAATCCTGAGAGTATTTAATTATGGACAAGGTCCCGGGGTTTTTCTGCATTTGCGGTTTCCTCGTTAACAAAATCTTGTTGTGTCATTTACTTTATATTTCCGCATTATAATTGTTTTATTATAATTAAAGTAAATTACACAAACGTTAATTCCTATTTACTTGATAAGCAATCCTATTGTGTTTGGTTAAGTCCGAACCTTTGTATCAAGTAAATATACTTCGTTGTTGCATTGTCTCGATCTCGTATCCATAGGCAATCACACGAAGTGTGAACCGATTAGTTGTATTGTCTCGACTCAGTCCATAGAAAATCACTTTCGGAGAAGGACTTATAGGTAGGAAAAGTTTTAGCTTGTGGTATATTTGGGTACCCTCGCCTTTTCAATCACCAATGGAGCTGCCAGACGAAATATGGTACGACCTCCGAACATGGCCGCCGGAGAAGATTCTGCACCGTGACGACGTGGCACCTTGCTGACGTGACACAAAGGATGTACACTTTTTTGCTGACGTGGCAGTTTACTCATGTGGAAAGCGAGCTTCATCCCATTTTTTTGCTGACATGGCACCTTGATGATGTGGCATGCTGACATGTCAACACCCTGATGACGTGGCACATCGGCACATCAGTACTTTGTGACGCATTACCTTGACAATGTGGCACAATGACACGTCAACACTTTATGATGTGGCATGTTGACACGTCAGCTCCTTGCTGACGTGGCGAATGGGGCTTAACTTTGCTGACGTGTCGTGCTTCCCTGGCACGCTGTGGTGGCACCCATGTGCTGACGTGGCGTGATGACGTGTCAGTCAATGCTGAGGTGGAAGCTAATGTGGCAGTGGTACTGGGTAGTCAATCTGTCAACCACTACCAAGATAACACTCTTTCTGTAAGACATGGGTAGACCCTCAATAAAGTCCATGGAAATATGTTGCTAATCAGTGTCAGGGATGGGCAAGGGTTGTAGAAGGCCAGCAGGAGAAGAATGTTCACTTTTGTTGCATTGACAAACATCACACTGGGCAACAAACTGAAAGATGTCTCCTTCATCTTTGGCTAGAAAAAAATAAGCAATGGCTATGTTATAAGTGCCTAACATGCAAGAATGGCCACCCACAGTTGATGAATGAACAGAATGTATAATGTGGTTTCTAATCTGTGACGAGGAGCCAACATAAATTCTTGATTTGTACCTGAGGATGCCATTCTTCAAGGAGTATTGAGGATGAACTGGTGAAATAAGCGATTCAGAATTCAGCTGTTGAGCAGTAGTATCCTCAGTATAACTTGAAATAATGTCTTGAGCCCATTGTGGTTGATCCACTGATAAGGATTGGCAAGCAGAAGAGTCATGGTGAACTCTGGATAAAGCATCAACTACTTTATTCTCTAATCCTTTTTTATACTTGATAATGTAGTCTAGACCCAATAATTTCATGAACCACTTCTGTTGTAACACAGTGGTTATTCTCTGTTCCATGATATACTTCAAGCTTTGATGGTCAGTGTGGATGATAAACTGATGGTGGGATAAATAATGCTTCCACTTCTGCACTGACATAACAATAGCCAACAATTCTTTTTCATAAGTAGATAACGCCAGAGCTTGTGGACCCAATGGCTTGCTGTAGAAAGCTACAGGCTGACCAGATTGCATCAAAACTGCTCCCATTCTTGTAGAACAAGCATCAGTTTCAAGAACAAAGGCTGAGAAAAATTAGGTAAGGCCAAAACTGGTACAAATGTCATGGCAGTTTTAAGAGCAATAAAGGTCTGTAGTGCTGATGGTGACCAAGAGAAAGAGTCTTTCTTCAGCATGTCAGTTAAGGGCTTGCTGATGTTTCCATAACCTCTGATGAATCTTCTATAATAACCAGTCAACCCAAGGAACCCCCTCAATTGCTTCAGTGTAGTTGGCTGGGGCCATTCTTGCATTGCAGCAATCTTGTCAGGATCTGCAGCTACTCCTTCAGAAGTTATCAGATGGCCCAAATAAGCTAATCTGGACTGAGCAAAACAACATTTGTTCTTGTTGGCAAATAAAGAATGTTGTCTCAACTGAAAAAGCGGGGGTCTAATAACACCACCCAATATTTTTCTTAGCAATCTGTATGGACTAACTACGAAATACTTTCTATAGAATCAACTAGACAGTCAGACTCAATCTAGATAAAAGTATCTCAAGGAGTTAATATCTCTCTCTTGTTTTGATTTACTCAAGCCAATAGAAATCAACGAGTCTCTAATCAAATACAAGGAATAACTTGGATGGTACCAAAGGCCAATATCCAAGGATCAATCAATGACAATCAACAACCAAAGGTTGGATTACTCTAATTGATGATCTAACACACAACCTCTATTATTTCAATTATAAAGACAAAACAATATAATGCGGAAAATAAAATAACACAAACACCAAAATTTTTGTTAACGAGGAAACCGCAAATGCAGAAAAACCTCGGGACCTAGTCCATATTGAACACACACTGTATTAAGCCGCTACAGACACTAGCCTACTCCAAGCTAACTTCGGACTGGACTGTAGTTGAACCCCAATCAGTCTCCCACCGATCCAAGGTATAATTATACTCCATACGCCTATGATCCCAGCAGGATACTGCGCACTTGATTCCCTTAGCTGATCTCACCCACAACTAAGAGTTGATACGACCCAAAATCGCAGGCTTTGACAATAAACAAATCTATCTCACACAGACAAGTCTATCAAAGGATCAATTTGTATCCCACAGATAAACCCTAAAGGTTTTGTTCCATCTTTTGATAATAATCAAGGTGAACAGGAACCAATTAATAATCCCGTCTTATATTTCCGAAGAACAGCCTAGAGTTATCAATCACCTCACAACAATCTTAATCGTATGGTAGCGAAACAAGATGTTGTGGAATCACAAACAATGAGACGAAGATGTTTGTGATTACTTTTTATATCTTGCCTATCGGAGAGATCAATCTCAAGCCAATCAATTTGATTGTACTCGTACGATAGAAGATGCAAGATCAGATCACACAACTACGATAAAAGTAGTATCGGTCTGGCTTCACAATCCCAATGAAGTCTTTAAGTTGTTAACCTGGTTTTAGAAGAAGAAAACCAAAGGTTAAAGGAGAAACGACTCTAGCACGCAAACTAGTATCACACGTAAGGTGTGGGGATTAGTTTTCCACAATACTAGATGTCTCCTTTATATAGTCTTTCAAATCAGGGTTTTTCGTTGGTAACAAAGCAATCAATATCCATCGTTAGATGAAAACCTGATTTAGATGCAAGATAATATTTCTCAACCGTTAAATCGAAAACTTAGATTGTTACACACACTTGACATGTACGCTTCTCGGTTTGTGTAACCGTACCCGAACGTGTACATTGTTGGTTCAACAATAGTTAACCAAATGGTTAGCCATATGAGCATTTCATATCAACCATGTTCTTCTTCACCATAACTAGTTCAAATGACTTCAAGATGAACTAGTTAGAGAGTTGTTCAATTGCAAGGAAATCTTATGCAACTGTACAAGACACAATTGAAGCAAAGATGATTTGATTCACTATAATCGGTTCATGAACTTTATAGCCACGGTTTGCATACTGAATTTCTTAGTCTTTATAAATTATGTTTAGAAATCATCTTCAGATATATAACCTTCTTAAGTTCATACACTAGGTTTGAGAACTTAAGCATCCGAGCAGAGTTTACAAACTCCAGCAGAAAATCTCGGTAGAAAACCTTCCGCCGGTTCGCGGACTGGGTTCGCGGACTGGAACTCACTCAACTAGTTTGTCAACTCCAGCAGAATTTCTGGGATGAGAAGTTCAACAGTTCGCGGACTTGTCAACAAGCCATCTTCCGGTTTCTCTTGATCAACAAAGTTCGCAAACTTTGTTCAAGGGATAAGACTTATGCACATATGTGTTTCCACAACAATACTTATGTCCATCATTGGTTATATAATTTAAACCCTCATTCCAATCATTGAAACATTCTTAGAGGATGTTATGTAGTTGTTACACCATTTCTCGTCAAAGCAATTTTCAAGATGATTGAAACATACTAGGTAAAGATAAACTTGATCGAAGCGAAAAGCTTACCAACACATATTTCGAGATATAGATAGGCGAGGTATACTCGGATCGAAATACCAAATGTGTATAATAAAGTCTATATATATAGCATACTACTTTTTGTCTCAAGAAGTAGGAGATAGAGTAGATAGACTTTTGAGTGATAAATAAGTTCAAGTCTTCACATACCTTTTTGTCGAGAAGTTCCACCGGTTCCTTGAGTAGTTCTTCTTCTTATATGATGAATCGCCATGAAGTCCTTGATCCCAACTACACTTCCTAGTCCGAGACTTAGCTATAATAGACTAGAAATCAAGACTTATAGTTTTGATCACTAACATTGACAAAAATGCTTGAGATAGCAACGCATGCGAGGTCGACCGAGCAATGCTCTAACATCAACAATGAAAGAGCTTGGTCTAGATGCAGTGCATGCTCCTCCAATGATTTACTATTATTTGTGAGTGAAAACCGTTTCTGATGATTTTGGTAATTTCGGGTGTATGGGTGAGAAACGAATCTAAACCCTAAACAATGTACTGCACGGGAGTACATTTGATTCGAGAGATCAATCTGTAGAATCCTGGCCTAAACCAAGAAATGGCCATTCCAGGATTGCTTCGGTCACAAAGTGAAGGAGAAGGGTTGGTCTTAAGGAGGGAAGCGAAGAGAGTGTTGAGACCAGAATCGTTGATTCTGAAGGTGTGGTTGTTTATGACTTGTATCTGAAAGTAGAACTGGATAGTAGAATGGAAAGCTACCAGGTGATTTCTAGATATTGTATTGTTGCCGACCAAAACTTATTCTTTGGTGAAAATAGGCGAAGCCTATTTATAAAAGTCATATTGAAACGTACCCTGGTCTCATAGGAAGTGGAAACGATTGAGTGGTGGAAGAAAAGAGTAACGTGTAACCGTCAGACATTATGTTTCCATGATGAAGTAAGTGAATTCGTGTAACCATCAGACGTAACGCTTCCATGATGAAGGAAATGAATTGTTTACACCGTTACTTTTCACAACCACTAATTGTCCCAATTCATGACACTTTCTTGTAACGGGCGCATTGCACGCCACACGCTGTAAACTGCCAGACCAATACCCTGATGAGCATCCCCCAGTTTGTGACATATTTGATGTCTCGAGTGTTTTCATGGAAAACATGTAGAACTTTTCTACGTGTGGCAAGTCAAAGTCAAGGGACTTACCGCAGGAAAATAGCATGTAAGGCTATTAGGCTCGTTTTGGCTGGTTGCCTAAAACTTGCCACAAGTTTGTCAGTTCGGTGGCGAACTTCGGTGGCTGAGATCGCATCTCATGAAGGAGGGTGGCCGTTGATTGTGGCTACCTTGTATTGGCGCCTGATAATGGCGCAGTGGCGTTTTGGTGTACGCTAGTGGAAATATGGCATGGCTGGCATGGCTCGTGCATGCCACTGGCATATTGATGCAAGTAGCTTCTGGCATAGCCATGGCCACTAGATTTAGGAAGCTGGTCGCCTGAAACTCGCCACAAGTCTGTTAGTTCGGTGGCGAACTTGGATGGCTGAGATTGCATCTCATGAGGAAGGATGGTCATTGATTATGTCCATATCTCTTTGTATAGTAAAGTGGTGCTATTAGCATAGTGGCGCCTGGCGTAGCCATGGCATCGCGGCATGACCAAGGCTGGGATTTGGCGTCGTGGCCAAAATCAGGGCTTGGCGGCATGTCCAAGGCTAGGACTTGGTGCCGTGGACAAAATTAGGGCTTGGCGGCGTGGCCAAGGCTAGGATTTGGTGCCGTGGCCAAAATTAGGACTTGGCGGCGTGGCCAAGACTAGGATTTGGCGCTATGGCCAAAATTAGGGCGTGGCTAAGGCTAGGATTTGGAGCCGTGGCCAAAATGAGGGTTTGGCGGCGTGGCCAAGGCTAAAGTGGCTCGTGGCATGTTACTGCGGCAGAGTGGCATGTTTGCATGCCGATTAATATGTTGTTGTGGCAGGGCACGTTTGGCTTGCCATTTAGTATGGTAGCGCGGCTGAGTGGCATGTTGGCATGCCGCTAACTTATTGGTTTTTGGAAAGCCAATTGGCTTTGCGGCCATCTGGCGCGGTTTCTTCCTTTTCAACACTATGGCGAGTTTAGAGTAACCTGATTGGTTAATATAATAGGGCCGGCCAATCATGGGTGTGGCTACACTTCTGGTGTGAGTGTGGCAGGTTTAGAGCGACCTGATTGGTCGATGGGAAGTGGGGTCAGCAAGTATGGCCCCAGCCACAGCTTATGTGTGTGTGGCGGGTTTAAGGAGACCTGATTGGTCGAGGGACTTGGGGACGGTTTAGGATGGGGGTGTGTCCAATGGCGCCGGCTGGCCTAAGGCATGGACACGCTCCCTTTGATGCCTCTCCTATCCTGCGACTCTTTATTTTCTGATTCTGGGCAAGGTTTTGTACCTGCTAATCCATGGCGGATTAATTACCTAGTTTGCCTAGGCTTAATTTCGACAAACAAGGTCTGATATACTGCGCGAAGCGCAAAACCCTAACTTTTGCAAGTTAGTCAGGGCAATTGATTGTGTTCTATGTGTTGACACAGAGTTCTTTTAAGTTCATTGCCAGCGAGCATCATGCTTTTCTGATTGAATACCTTATGCAAAGACCTTATCCTTGATATTTGGAAATTCGTGCTACTCTGCTTCGAGTGAACAAAAATCGTCATGCCATATCAACATTAAGGATTCAGCCGGGGAACATAGCATAGAAGGCATTCAAAGGAACTTATATTAAGTAAATATAAGCAAAGCGCCGAAATTTACAGAACGTCTAGGATGGTTGTTACATGCGCCAGTCTAGATAAATTTCTTGTAAATATATTGAACGGCTCAATAAGTATGCCAGTGGAGAGGTTAACACTCATGGCTTCGTTTCCTTACAGAGTGACGTCACATCAGATGCAAGGTTTTACAATTTTAACCCTAAGCTAAAAACCACCTTCAACATTAAGTCCCCTGCTTAGCTCGTAACAGTGGCATTGTTGTTGGGTAAGCATGAGATGGTGACAGACGAGGATAAAAATCGAAAAGGCAAGACATGAGAAGATTACCTGGAAAATTTGATTGACCTTTGGCAAGAGGCATGAGAAGTCTGCAATCTGTGTGCTGGCGCACTTCTATCTTGGCCACGGAGTATAGGTGCCACGTAGTATTGGTGCAGCGAGCCTTGAATACAAAGATGAGTGTTGAGGTGGTGGAGCCGTCAACACTATAATGTATTGAGACAGTATGCATGGCAACACAGTGGTGAGTGTTGAGGAAATTTCATGTCTCAACACTAAGAGGAAAAAAAAAGTCGAGGCAGTTTGCATGGCAACACGACGATGAGTGTTGAGCAAATTTCACGTCTCAACACTAAGAGGAAAAATGTGTTGAGGCAGTTTGCCTGGCAACACAGCGGTGAGTGTTGAGGAAATTTCACGTCTCAACACTAAGAGGAAAAATGTGTTGAAGAAGTTTGCCTGGAAACACGACGGTGAGTGTTGAGGAAATTTCACGTCTCAACACTAAAAGGAAAAATGTGTTGAGGCAGTTTGCCTGGCAACATAGTGGTGAGTGTTGAGGAATTTTCACGTCTCAACACTAAGAGGAAAAATGTGTTGATGCAGTTTGCCTGGCAACACAATGGTGAGTGTTGAGGAAATTTCACGTCTCAACACTAAGAGGAAAAATGTGTTGAGGTAGTTTGCCTGGAAACACGACGGTGAGTGTTGAGGGAATTTCATGTCCCAACACTAAGAGGAAAAAAATGTGTTGACGCAGTTTGCCTGACAACACAATAGTGAGTGTTGAGGAATTTACACGTCTCAACACTAAGAGGAAGGATGTGTTGAGGAAGCATTCCTAGCAACACAGTAGTGAGTGTTGAGGAATTTACACGTCTCAACACCAAGAGGAAATTATGTGTTGAGAAAGCATGCCTCGTAACACAGTAATGAGTGTTGGGGAATTTACACGTCTCAACACTAAGAGGAAGGATGTGTTGAGGAAGCATGCCTAGCAACACAGTAGTGAGTGTTGAGGAATTTATACGTCTCAACAATAAGAGGAAATGATGTGTTGAGGAAGCATGCCTAGCAACACGGTAGTGAGTGTTGAGGAATTTACACGTATCAACACTAAGAAGAAATGATGTGTTGAGTAAGCATGCCTAGCAACACAGTAGTGAGTGTTGAGGAATTTACACGTCTCAACACTAAGAGGAAAAAAAAGATGTGTTGAGGCAGTATGCCTGACAGCACAATAGTGAGTGTTGAGGAATTTACACGTCTCAACACTAAGAGATTTAAAATTTATTTTATATGCCTAATAGATATAAAATATTTAGTTTAAGGATATTTACTTAGATCTGTTTCCGCTAGGCATGTCCTTCGCGCATGATTGGGCTTTAGGTGTATCAGGCTCTCCCGTGAGTAGGCAGCGTGACAAAAGTCCCCATGTGTAATTATCCTGAGATTATTTTCTCGTGGAAGATGTGCTTCCGTTGCATTCGCTGGTAAGGCGGTGACTGCGTTTAAACTTCTAAACTTGAAGAAGGATTCAGTCCCCAAGTGTAGCTTACTTCAGTCCCCTTTGGCAAGAGGCATGAGGAATTCATAATCTTTGCACTGGTGGCTTGACATACTTCTGGCTTGGCCCCGTAATGCCGGTCTTGGCGCTACAAATTCTTCCATGAACCGCTGATGCTAACGTTGCTACCTTAGTCATGGAACGGTAATGATAACGTTGTTGGCTGGCCCAAAAACAGAATGGCAAAGAGGGCGCCAGTGGCTTTGGTTCGTGGAACAGTGGAATGCGTTGCAACCCTGGCAAAGATGGCGCTTCAATCTTGGCTGTGCAGAGATGGCGCTGCTGACCTCGGAATGGTGCTGCTTGCTCGGAATGGTGGAAACTGGCTTCAGTCCATGGAATGGTGGAAACTGGATTCAGTTCATGAAATGGTGAAAATATGGCGCTGGAACTTTGGCTACCAAAAAGTGATGATGGTGCTGGAATTTTGGCTACCAAATGGTGATGATGACGTTGATGGCTTCAGTACGTAAAACGGTGGAAATGACACTTGTAAGGCTTGCTGGCTGGATCACAGAATGCTGGAGCGTTGGCGCTAACTTAACCATAGAGTGCTGGAGCCATGGAGAGTTGGCTTGACCACAGAGTGTTGGAGCCATGGAGAGTTATAGGTTGAGAGACTGCAACATCTGGATCCTCTTCGTAATTTGTTAGAGGTGGTAGAGCGAGCATTAATGGCAACAAAGCAATCTCCAATAGCTATAATCAACAGCAAGGCAATCCATGAGAACTCAAGGTAGGTTCTCTCGCATGTATCCACCCAACAGTACCATCGATCTTCTCCAGAATGTGTAATAAGGTTCTGACTCCAGAAGAATGAGTATCTAACCTCTCCAGTGGATTTTAAAATTTACCAAACTCTATCGCGCTCTTGGGATGGATGGATGAAATAATGTCAGGTCTAATCTTGGAGATTATGGTTGCGTTGTTGGTTCATCCTTGACTTTAGGATATTTGGTACCTAGACTTTCTGATTGCGATGATGATATGATGTGGATGTTTGTATGGTCGAAATATTCCGGATCCATTGGGTGAAATATATGAGTTGAGAAACGTTCCGTTACCGATGTGTTGCTATCAAGTCTTCAAGGACTTCGTTCCAAGCGGCATACTTTGAACCATCCTATGAATCTTGGACTATTGCATGGAACGGGATGTGGTGAGCAGTACCCAGTTAGACTTCTGTTAGATCTGATGGCGTGGCCGGATATGTGAATGTATCTCTGTGGCTTGCTTTTGGATCTTTGATGGTTTTTAGGATGGACTGCAACGAGCAGTCCCCGGTCGCATTTCTCTTTAGTTTCTGAAATTGTTTTCTCCCATCAAGCTTGGGATCCGCCGCGGCCTCGTAAAGTGTTGCAGGTGCCTTCTAGATAGATAGGTGATTATATTTTTATACTACACCCTTGAAGAGTAGATGAACTTGTCGTGGTTATGACTTTGGGTTGACCGTGTCTCCTTTGTAGTGGTTGTTGTTATGGTAAACCTCTGGATGGTATCAACAAACGGGAAACAACAGTTCTTGGCAGTAGACGTGATCCGAAGAGACTTCATTCTCGCGGAAACAAAATAGGTTGCAGGAATTACATGGGCGTCCATGGAAGCAAAGGGATTGGCTGGATGCGTAAGCGAGTAAACTGTCCACGACCACGAGCTTTGGAGAGATGGACCAAAAAGTGGAAACATTGAAGTGAAGCGGCTTCTCGAGATAATGTTGAAGCGGCTTCTCGAGATAATGTTGAAGCGGATTCTTGAGTGAAACGTTGAAGCGGAACGGCTTCTGAAGTGAAAGGTTGAAACGGAGCGGCTTCTAGAGCGAAAATTTGAAGCGGAGGGGCTTCTGGAGCGAAAAGTTGAAGCGGATCTTGGAGAAAAGTTCGAAGCGCCAACGCAACAAGGATGAGAGCTTGAAATCGGCGCTGCATATTTGGTTTATGACAATCTAATGCCCGAATTCTGAATCCCTTGATTAATCATTCAGATGTTCATTGTTCCACTCCTTTTGAGTTGTGGCCATGTCCGTCTGAGCCTTAGCAAAAAATTCTTGTATTTCCATCAAATCAGCAATGGTAATAAGGGGTTGGATCCTATGGCTCCTCCGGTCTCTCGTTCTGATGGTGGAGTAACAACAGCTCTGGTGACGACTGGGAGCGTCACACTTGAAGAAATAATGGAGGTGGCGGCAGCGGCTCTGGCTATGGTGATTGGAGGTGTAACGCCTGAGGGAACGTTTCCTACGTCACTGGTGTTGGTGGTAGAGTCTGCGGTGCCGCAGGTGTTGATCATGTTGACAGGTGGTACATTGATGTCACTGGAAGGAACATCGATATCAAGGGCGTTTTCAGTGCCGGTGGCATCAGGGTTTGTTGCTGACCCAGACCTAAGCTCTACCATCTTGAAATTGGGATTAAAAAATGAAATTGGAAATTGGTATTGCAACCGAGAGATTAATCTCCCACTGTGGTCACCAATTGTTTGTGGATGAAAACTGTTTCTTCTGATTTTAGTAATTTCAGGTGTATGGGTGAGAAACGAATCTAAACCCTAAACAATGTACTGCACGGGAGTACTTTTGGTTCGAGAGATCAATCTGTACAATCCTGGCCTAAACCAAGAAATGGACGTTCCAGGCTTGCTTCGGTCACAAAGTGAAGGAGAAGGGTTGGTCTTAGGGATGGAACCGAAGAGAGTGTTGAGACCAGAATCGTTGATTATGAAGTTGTGGTTGTTTATGACTTGTATATGAAAGTAGAACTGGCTAGCAGAATGGAAAGCTACCAGGTGATTTCTAGATAATGTATTGTTGCCGACCAAAACTTGTTCTTTGATGAAAATAGGTGAAGCCTATTTATACAAGTTATATTGAAACGTACCCTGGTCTCTTAGGAAGTGGAAACGATTGAGTGGTGGAAGAAAAGAGTAACGTGTAACCGTCAGACGTTATGTTTCCATGATGAAGGAAGTGATTCGTGTAACCGTCAGACGTTACACTTCCATGATGAAGGAAATGAATTGTTTACACCGTTACTTTTCACCACCACTAATTGTCTCACTTCATGACACTTTCTTGTAACTGGCGCATTGCACGCTGCACGTTGTAAACCGCCAGACCAATACTCTGATGAGCATCCCCCAGTTTGTGACATATTTGATGTCTCGAGTGTTTTCTTGGAAAACATGTAGCACTTTGTTACATGAGGTAAGTCAAAGTCAAGGGACTTACCGCAGGAAAATAGCATGTAAGGCTATTAGGCTCGTTTTGGCTGGTCGCCTAAAACTTGCCACAAGTTTGTCATTTCGGTAGCGAACTTCGGTGGATGAGATCGCATCTCATGAAGAAGGGTGGATGTAACACCCTGTGTTTTTAGCATGGCGCATGCTAAAAGATGCGCCAAGGCCCGAGATGAAGCTTCATCTAAAGTTTCTGTTGCATGGTACGCGGTAGATTGGCTTAAGGCCAATACCGTGCCAAAATGGCGCATTATGTTTGGAATTTGACCAAGGGCCAACGTTGCATCATCATGATGCATTAGGCCAGTTGGGTAGGTGGCCTTGAGATTGTAGCGTAATCATTGCGCATTATGAAGACTATTGGCTTAGAACCAATATCGCACAATCATTGTGCATCAGGCTAGAGCGGGCTGGCCGAGAGAATATTGCATAATCATTGTGCAATACAGCAGAATGAGTGGTGCGTTATCATTGTGCATCAGGCCAGAGAGGGATGGACAAACGAATGTTGCACAATCATTGCGAATGAACAGTGAAGCAAGCATGTGATTTTGGTCCCTAAAACATACTTGTAGATATTCCATTAAGACATATATAGGGAGGGGTACTCGGTTGAAGGTGCATATGCGAACTATGCGCCAAGTAAGATTCATAGCTTAGTCGGAAGAGTATAAATGATGCCTAAAGCTCATTTATAGTTGCGTAGCCTTGCGAAGAGGGCATTTGATGCTTAGGCATCACTATACCATGTCGTGGACCCGATGATGCATAATCATTGTGCATCTTGACGGAATGACCTACGGACCAGGCCATCACCATTTTTGCTAGGCTACGACCTTGCAAACGAGTTGGTTTAAGTTTTTGTCCCTTCGAGGATGAACTTCGGTATGTGCTTGATCCCTTTAGAGTAGGTAAGGGTACGCACAATGAGTTGCAGCATTGCCGGTCAAGCATTTTGTCACTCATATCATCTAATTGTGAGATGATTGCGACATTCTGGCCTCTCATATCATCTGGATCGTTAGCTCGACGCAAGAGATGATTGTGGCCAAACTTGATGAGGCAAGTTGCATTCCATTCACTGAATGCTCATACTTCCTATCAAGGCATTCGACATAGGCTAAAAACCCGAGTGTCGTAATTTAGCTCAAGAGGAGTCCATTTTGATGGGAAACGACCCAAAGATCAAGACATGTGATCTAAAGATCCACATGGTCACCAGAATTTAGCCAAATTACATCATTTGGGGCCTCAAAAGGCCGTTTTCGCCGTTTTAGGAAAGTTTTTGTTTTCTTAATAAACCCTTCGCAGAACAAGGGTAAGTTGGAACGGTGTGGAAGCTAAGCTAGATGCATAATGCTCCACGATCATGCTTGCAAGGGCATATGGACGTGCATTTTCCTAGCCATAAGGCCCGGATCGTAGCATCATCATGGCGCGTCGGGGGAGTTACGGCCTGCAGGGCAACGCGCCAAAGGCGTAATTTCCCGGTCCGTCACAGTTGGCATCGTAGCAAGTTCCGGGATAACACTAAGGACTATGCGGAGTGGACTCGTCAAACGAGTATTTCTCCTTCAAGGGAAACTTAAAGTTGGAGAGTAGGCCAACTTTTGCGCGGAAATAATTCGTAACTGCTATGCCAGTTACTTGGCGAATCGATTTGAGCTTTTTTGAGTGGTGTGAGTTTTCCTGGCCTAAGTGGCACCCCACTTACGAGTGGATATCCGGAAGACCATCTGGTACAGTGGGTAGAAAATGGGACTGATCATCCCCACACGTTGGCACTGGCCAAGGGTGTGCGTTTTCTGGCCCGGCTAGCATCCCACTTACGAGAGGCAACCTGGATGACTGTCCGAGACGGTGGGCAACTAGAAACTGTTCCACACAGTACTGTGCTAACATCTTGGCATTTCGATGACACCTTTCAACTTGTGAACCTTAGGGATTCCTGGGTGGTAGTGTGGACTTCCATCTAGGATACCTGGTTGAGATATCCTCTTGGCACTGGCCAATTGCGATTCTTGGTATTATGGTGGGTAATTTTGGATTCCTGGGCAGGCAGTATGGGACAGTTGCTCAGAAGGTCTAAATTGTTGTTCATGACAACTTGAAGAAACCCGTGATTTCTGAGCATCTAGTATGAGACTTTTGCTCAAGAATCCAAACCGAAGAGATTGTCCACAATAGTTTTTGTTTTGAATTTCGGGGACGAAATTCTTTAAAGGGGTGAATAGTGTAACACCCTGTGTTTTTAGCGTGGCGCATGCTAAAAATGCGCCATGGCCCGAGATGAAGCTTCATCTAAAGTTTCTGTTGCGTGGTACGCAGTAGATTGGCTTAAGGCCAACACCGCTCCAAAATGGCGCATTATGTTTGGAATTTGGCCAATGACCAACGTTGCATCATCATGATGCATTAGGCCAGTTGGGTAGGTGTCCTTGAGCTTGTAGCGTAATCATTGCGCATTATGAAGACTATTGGCTTAGAACCAATATCGCACAATCATCGTGCATCAGTCTAGAGCGGGCTGGCCTAGAGAATATTGCATAATCATTGTGCAATATGGCAGAACGAGTGATGCGTAATCATTGTGCATCAGGCCAGAGAGGGCTGGCCAAACGAAAGTTGCGCAATCATTATGTGCACGCAATCATTGCGAATAAACAGTGAAGCAAGCATGTCATTTTGGTCCCTAAAACATACTTGTAGAAATTCCATTAAGACATATATAGGGAGGGGTACTTGGTTGAAGGTACATATGCGAACTATGCGCTAAGTAAGCTTCATAGCTTAGCCGGAAGAGTATAAATGATGCCTAAAGCTCATTTATAGTTGCTGATAGACACATTTTTGTGTCCGATTTGTCTCGATTCTATATATTGTTAGGGCTCATTTTTGTACTTATTATGGTGTTTTATTTATTTGTAGGTATTTTTGGCTAATAAACATTTTTGGAAAAAGTTGGCTCGAAAAGTAGTCGAAAAGCACCCGGAGGACATTTGCTATTCAGACTCTCACTTTGGATAAGGGGTAACCTAATTACTAAGGGGCATCCCATTTCCAGGCATCTGCTAATCGCACCCCTACTCTGGATAAGGGGCAACCATCTTCAACATTCAAAAACCAGAAAATTGGCGGGAAAATAGTGCAGTTAAAGAACAATTTTGGTGATCGTGATTTTGAGGAGTTTGAGGTCGATTAAACCTCTGATTTTCATAGGATAGACTCCTTATGGGTCTAGGAATCTGATATGGGTGTTTAAATCGATTAGAATGGGCTCAAACGACGGATTTTTCTCACAACAAGAAAATATGGAAAGTCACGTGTGTGACCTGTTTTAGGGAATTTTAGAGTGATTAAAACGCTGTAAACCTTCCCAAATATTTGTATCTATCTAAGGAAGAGTTTAGAATAAAAAGGAAAGCTCAGAAACGCGTAGAAATCCTAAAACAAGAAATTGTCGCAACTTGGCCGTGAAGAGAAGGAAAGAGATTTTGGAAGATTTGGGAGAGATTTAATCGATTGATATAAATAGATGTATTGGGTCATATAAAAGGGGTGTCGAGAGTTTGGGAACTCTGTTTCTGCTGCTTCTGCTGTTGAAGAAGAAGAACAGATGAAGAACATTAACCCTCGGTAGACAGTCGCAGAAAAGTGTCGCTGTTTAACAGCTGAAGACATTAAGCTGTTTAGGGCAGTCTTAAATCAGCGACAAAGCAACAGTTTTTTTGTAGCAGTTCCATTATAACAACTGTTTTGCAACACCAATACACTGTTGCAAACAGTCTGTGTTATTACTTTTCACTCTTTTAATCATCTTTTGAGCAACAAACACATATTTTGAGATCATGATTAATATGAGGAGCTAAACCCCATTGCTGAGGCAATAGAGGAAGCTATTTTTCCAACAAAAAGTGGTATATTCTATTTTATCTTTTTACTTGCAATAATTATATGATTATTTGCCTTGAAATATTATTGAATATGATTTTTATTTGAGTGATTGTGATCTATTTTGATGGAGTATGCTCAGTTTTAAGACTTTTGATGCTTCATACTTGGTATTTACAATTATTACTTTTGAAAATCTACTTGTTTCAATATTTTAGAATCAAATTAAACAAGAAAATTGCATAAATATAAGTATTGGTTTAATCACTTTGAACTTGGAAAATAGTGGAATCATAGCCTCAGTGTTTCTTTTAGTATTGATATCATCTTTGATTGAGTTTGCTATAATTTTTAGTGAGTTTTCTATTTTAATATTAGGATTTAAGTCTAATTAATATCCTTCACAAGTTTGAGAATCGAACAACTTTTACCACTATCTACAAATCACAACAAGAGGGAGAATTTTTATATAGGTATTTGGAAAGGTTCAATGATTTATTATCCCAGTGTCCTCATCATGGTTTAGAAAAGGTTAGGCTAGTTCAGATCCTTTATGAGGGTTTATATTATTCCACAACGACCATGGTTGAGTCTCTATGCACTGGTGGATTTGAAAACCAAACTGTTGATACGGCGATGGAATTTTTAAATGAAATCGCGAAAAAACCCAGCAACGGGAAAATAGTAGGGCACCCCAGAAAATAATTCTTTTAAGTAGAGGAAACGTTAATAGGGTAGAAGGAGGCTATGAATCAGATGCCAGAATTGCTGCTATAGCAAAAAGGTTAGAAGCCTTAGACGTGGGCCAGACTAGTGGTAGAGTGGAGCCTTTTTGGGAAGGCCAGAATATTGAAGAGCAAGCCAATGCTCTTTATAATAACACTAGATTTGATAACCGTCAAAAGATTGACCCATATTCAGAAACCTATAATCCTGGTTGGAGAAACCATCCGAACCTTTCGTGGTCTAAAGGCCAAAGTCAAGGTCAGTTTAGTAATTCTAATGCTCCCCCAGGTTTCGGTTATACTAAGAATCCTTCAGGACTATCTCAGTTTCAGAATCAGTCAGATAATAAAATCCTAAGTTTAGAGGAATCTCTCGCCTTGTTAACTCAGCAAACTGCAAAATTCCAGTTATCCGTAGAACAGAGTCTACAAGCTAGTAACAGGATAGGACAAGAAAATAGTCAGGTTATTTCCGAGTTAAAAACCCAGGTTGGTCTGATAAGTGATTCTTTGAGAGAAAAAGGTAAGTTTCCTAGTCAAACACAACCCAACCCTAGAGGAGTTCATGAATTAGGTGCAAAACCATCAAATCAATTGAATGCTGTTCGAACCCTTAGAAGTGGTAGAGTTGTAGACAATAAGGTAACCATGCCCGATAGTGAACATACTGTAGTTCACCCCTCAAGATCTCACCTCTCAGGACCAGTAGCTGAAGAGACTGATAAAGTTTCTAATGATGTGAATTCGGTTCCTGAAAGGTATGATTTTAGGCCTAGAGCCCCATTTCCTCAGCTATTAGTACCAACAAAGAAGGAATCGAACTTTAATGACATAGTGGAGGTTTTTAAGCAAGTTACCATAAACCTTCCCTTATTGGATGCAATTAGGCAAATTCCTGCTTATGCCAAGTTCCTTAAGGATATGTGTACGCGAAAGCGCAAACTTAGCGTCCATAAGAAAGCCTTTTTAGCTAGTCACGTAAGTTCAATCATTCAGAATGCCACAACTCCAAAGTACAAAGACCCGGGTTCTCCTACCATTGCTTGCACAATAGGTAACTTCCGGATAGAAAAATTTTTACTTGACTTAGGAGCCAGTGTGAACTTACTGCCATTCCATGTATACTTACAGCTAGGACTTGGTGAAATGAAACCTACTCAGATGACACTGCATTTAGCTGATAGGTCTGTTAAAATCCCTCGAGGTGTTATCGAGGATGTTCTTATTGAGGTCGACAAGTTTATTTATCCAGTGGATTTCGTGGTCCTAGATACCCAACCTGTCCCTGACCCAGAGAACCAGATACCTGTGATTTTAGGTCGCCCATTTTTAGCTACGTCTAATGCGATCATTAACTGTCGAAATGGTGTGATGAGTTTATCTTTTGGTAATATGACTATGGAGATGAACATTTTTAATGTCAGTAAGCAACTTCATGAGCTAGATGACACATGTGTTGAGGAGGTGAACATGATAGAAGCCTTAGTTCAGGAGTCATTACCAAACATCTTTTCTAAAGACCCATTAGAAAGTTTTTGATAGGCACATTTTTGTGTCTTATATAATCTCAATTGTATATATTATTAGTGCTCGATTTTATATTTATTATGGCTTTTTATGTCCCTGTAGGTATTTTTGGAGAAATAAGCTTTTGCGGCGAAATTGGCTAAAAAAGTAGTTTTTGCGCTCGTTGGAGAAAATTACTATACAGACTCTCACTTTGGATAAGGGGAGGTCATCTTCTTCATTTGAAATTTGAATTTTGGAGGGAAAATAAGAACAAAATTAGGGTTGAAGAATTGAAGGTGTTCTAGGGAGATTCAATGGTTGAAATCAAATGGGTTTGTTCCTCTTTGCTAAACAGGGCTGGTAATGGTCTTATTTTTGCCCAGAATTGGCTAGACAATCCGCAGGAGATGAATCAAGTTTTATAGTTTTTGGCGGGAAAAATATGCATGCAACTGGCAGAGTTGGGGATTGAATTCGATCGATTTCCAGAGTGATTCAATGGCTGAAATTGATTGGGTTTACTCCCTAGGCCTAAACAGGCCTGGTGAAGTCTTTTGTTTGAACCCAAATTGGCTAGAATAACCGGAAAAAGAAATAGAAGTCAGGTTTTGCACGGGTCTCTGTATGACTTATTTTTGGAATTCTAGGAAAACTAAAGGCAAGAAACTCCTCCCAAAGATACATATCTATGTAAGGAAGAGTTTGAGATAAGTTGGAAAGCTCAGAAACGCGTGAAACAATTTTGGGAAGAGATTATTGTCGTAACTGCCAAGAAAAGAAAAGAAGAGATTTCGAGAAGTTTTGGGGAGATTAAATCGCTATGTTGGATATATATATATATATATAAGTTGCTGGGAGGTCATAGAATGGAGTCGAGACTTTGGGGGACCGAGCTGAGGGCTTGGTGAAGCTGCAGAGGTGAAAATCAAGAGTTGCAGAGAAGACGTTTCTGCTGCTGAAGAACAACGTCGTAGAACACTTCGCAACTTAGCAAGAAACCGTTACCTAATATTTCAAATCCAATACCTTTGTAACAGCTTTGCAACAACTATTCCTGTTAGAATTTATTTGTAAGGGCAGCTTCCGTAACAGTGGATTCTATAACAATTATATCTGTTACAGATTCACTTCTTCAATAAAAACACCTATTTGAGCCATGATTAAATATTTTGAGCGTGTTTTTGACATGAGGAGCTAAACCCCAACACTGGGATGACGGAGGAAGCCCTATTTCACAATCACTTGGTAACTATAATTGATTTTTTATGACTTTTGCACTTGTTTTAATCGATTTATGATTTTTTTTTTATTAGTTGTGATTTTGTTTGATGTCGCATGCTGGGTTTTAGGAACTTTTGATGCGTCATGCTTGTGATTTACATCTAATGCTTTATAAAATCTACTTTTGGCAAAGAAAAGAGTCAACAAAAGAGCTAGAATTGTTATGAGTCATCATATGAACCAATTGAATGTGATTAGTGGTGAAATCCTAAGTCTCAGTACCTCTCGATATTCGTGACAACCTTGTGAATATATTTTTAGTATTTTTATTCTTAGTTCTTAAATCAAACCTTTACACAATCCGAGTTGAACGAACTTTACTACCACTTAAAAACTACATCAATTTTTGGCGCCGCCGACGCGGATTTGTATTAGGTTTTAGGTTTTAGATTTATTTTATTTCTTTTAGAATTTTTTTTCTCTTTTACGCCTTTGGTATTTTTCGATTCTTTTCAGATTGAAACGAAGCTACAAGGAAAGAAAAAAGTACTATAAAAGGAAAGCATCGCCAAAGAAGGAAAGAAGAGAGGAATCCGAAAGGAGTGAAGAAGAATATTTTGTATATAGTTATTTTGTTTTATTTTTAGAAACTGTAAACAGGGTTTTAGTTTTTGTAATTTTTCTTTTTATTTTTGGACACTTTTTGGACTTTATTTTTGGACTGGACATTATTTTTTAAAACCCTACGGAAGGGTTAAGATTAAATATAAACTGTTTGCAGGGAAGGACGACAGTTACGATACTGTCTCGGCCCCTCGGGTTCGTACACTAACATCGGAGACGGTGGCCTGAGTCGACTTCAACGGTTCATCGCCCGTCTGGTACGGGAGGTAAGACTCTATCCACCCACGAATTCCCTGTCAGTGGGTTTTATTTTGTGTGACAACTCACACCCCTGCAATAGAATGTCGAACTGGTATTACAAGAGCCAATACAACGAATATCCGACTGAGTTTCAAAATGGACGTTACTACTTTGACCATAATGTGAATAGTGGTTGGGAACATCAGCCTTTTCAAGGTTATGGCTCATACCTTGATGAGCCCAATTACTATCCACACACGCACCGTTCATACGAGCAAAATTCTTATATTTCTCCTTTAGAAGAGTCCCTCAGGAAATTAGAGGAGTCGACACGTAAGTTAGCTGAGATGAATAACTTAGTTTATGACGAAAGAGAACTTTTTATAGAGGAATCCTTCAAGTTGATAGCTGAGACGAACGAAAGAATTGCTCGAAATAATCTTAATTTCCAATACAATGATTCCAATAGTACCCTTGAAAATGAGGATAGTTATTTGCATAATCAAGATGACGAGGATAAAATTGGTAACACTACTTGTTTAGATGAGGTTCAACCATTTTCATGTTATTATGATGATTATGATGTAGATAGTGTTGATGAAGAATTTGAAATATGTAGGCATAGTGATCAGGAATTTGTTACTCCAAATGAACTTTAGGATGATAGTGTTATTTCTGGTTCAGATCCCGATAATTTTAATGATTATTCACCTATTCAAAAGGACGAGGATTTGATTAGAGATGCCACTTCTTTAGATGATGCAGTATTTCCTTTTGATTACGAAGTCGATAATGGTTTAGAGGAACGAGTTTATTCTGAGAATACCGTTTTAGAGTCTAGCGATTTAGAAACAATGGTCTTAGACGAAGAAAATGAACCCGTGCAACTATTAAATATGAGTGAGGATGCGTCACTTGAGTATAACCTAGAAGAAGCAATTGACTATTTTCAGGATTCCAATGATTTAGAAATTAAGGAAATTGTAGCTAGTCTATCTAGAGATACCCAAAACTCTAAGTTTGGGGGTGATTATCATTCTCCATGTGCCTTAACTCTTAGAAAGGTCCCTCACTTCGGACTTGACATATGTGCCTCAACCATTTTGCAATATTATCTTCATACACGTTTTCCTGAACCTAGTGATGTCCATAAGGAAGTTCAGTTGTTAGAAACCCATCCTCTGGTTGATGAGGTTGGACCAGGCTATGATACCAAGATCGACTTTGTTTTCCCACCAAATATTTTTCAACCAATTGTGGGAACGTATAAATTTCAGATGTGTCATTTATTTAGTTTTGAGACTAAACCTAATTACTTTAAGAGATTAGGGCCGATACATTTGCTTAAGATTGACCACCAGTTTCATCGTGGTCGATTGTGTGAGTCAAAACTGATTGACTTTAAGGATCCTCAATTATTCAGGTTATTATTATGTGCTTTTAAATTTTTACTTGAGTTTCTTCAGACTCTAATACCTGAACCAGATCTTAGCTTTGAGGAATTCCAACCCATGAAAATGTTTTATTTGGACCCAGTTATAGAACCTGAACCTGAACCACAGCTAGATGTAGTTGTCTTAAACAGGAAACTAGACAAGGGTGTGCTTTATTTGTTTATTTTCTTGACAGGTTGCAGATTCCTTTTATTTGTGATAACTATATTTGATTTTGATAACCCATTACTTTATGATTCTATGAGGTGACTAATCCTTTCTTAGTCTGTCTGGAGACTTTAAACTTAGCACTTCTTGGGAGGTAACCCAACATTCATGCGACACGGTAATATCTTTCCTTATCTCTTTTGCTTCAATTGGTAACAGTTTCTCCTTGTTCATGCTTTTAATTTCATCTTTAGAACATTGAGGACAATGTTAGATTTAAGTTTGGGGGTATGGGAGAAACTTTTTAGTTGCAGTATGAATAAATAAACTCCAGAGCTTAGAAATTTATGCCTATTTAGGATTGCACTAACTAATCTAAGTGGATGGAAGCATTTTGATCGTAGGAGTTGAGGAACCAATCTGATTAGATGGCAACATCTAGAAGAGTCTATTCATAAAAGCACAGAGCTCAGGTGTTAGAAATAACATGATAGTTTCACCATATCTCGTTGAGTCCTTTTCACTTCTATTTTTATTTTATTTTGTTTTTAAACTATGTTTCTCTAAGTGATAGGTGGGGCCCACGATTCAAGTTGTTACCAATGCTAGGGTGAATTAGAGTGATTGAGTTACTAAGAAAAAAAAAAAAGAGACCATACCAATTAGACCAAACGGATCAAAAAAAAGAAATGGAAAAGTTGAAAAAAAAGAAAGAAAGAAAGCTGAAAAAAATTCAGTGAGTAAAGTCGACCACTGGTTCCCTTGTATATGCCAGATGTGTCGCACTAGAATTAGGATTATCGATCACTGGTTCCCTTGTATATGCCAGTGTGTTGATATTAGTCAGACTAGTATCTCAATCCATTAGGATAGGTTCATTTTGGCGGAGGCCTTCAGACAGATATGGAAAACGCCGTTCACTTAGTAAACATCAAAACCATCTATGTTTTTCTATATATCCATCTTCTTGATCTATTCATGTGATTAGTTTTGACTCCAGATATTGATGTCCATAGTGCGACTATCTAAGTAGAGCTCTGTCACTTTATATGAATTTTAGTATGCTTGAGTGCAAACTCGTGTACATCAACTGGAATTTCGCATCAGGGTACTTCCTCCTGTAGTCAATAAATATGCCAACCAAGGAGATTCTTTAGTGCCTTCCAAGGTTCTGCCTAGATAGCTAGGGTCTGGAGTGTAAAGGTTTTGTGGGTATATCTCTTGTAAGCCCTCCGGAGACAACACTCCGCCACTAGGGACACTTAGGGGTTTAAAGGCTTATTGGGGGTATTTGATAGGCACATTTTTGTGTCTTATATAATCTCAATTGTATATATTATTAGTGCTCGATTTTATATTTATTATGGCTTTTTATGTCCCTGTAGGTATTTTTGGAGAAATAAGCTTTTGCGGCGAAATTGGCTAAAAAAGTGGTTTTTGCGCTCGTTGGAGAAAATTACTATACAGACTCTCACTTTGGATAAGGGGAGGTCATCTTCTTCATTTGAAATTTGAATTTTGGATGGAAAATAAGAACAAAATTAGGGTTGAAGAATTGAAGGTGTTCTAGGGAGATTCAATGGCTGAAATCAAATGGGTTTGTTCCTCTTGGCTAATCAGGGCTGGTAATGGTCTTATTTTTTCCCAGAATTGGCTAGACAATCCGCAGGAGATGAATCAAGTTTTATAGTTTTTGGCGGGAAAAATATGCATGCAACTGGCAGAGTCGGGGATTGAATTCGATCGATTTCCAGAGTGATTCAATGGCTGAAATTGATTGGGTTTACTCCCTAGGCCTAAACAGGCCTGGTGAAGTCTTTTGTTTGAACCCAAATTTGCTAGAATAGCCGGAAAAAGAAATAGAAGTCAGGTTTTGCAATGGTCTCTGTATGACTTATTTTTGGAATTCTAGGAAAACTAAAGGCAAGAAACTCTTCCCAAAGATACATATCTATCTAAGGATGAGTTTGAGATAAGTTGGAAAGCTCAGAAACGCGTGAAACAATTTTGGGAAGAGATTATTGTCGTAACTGCCAAGAAAAGAAAAGAAGAGATTTCGAGAAGTTTTGGGGAGATTAAATCGCTATGTTGGATATATATATATATATATATAAGTTGCTGGGAGGTCATAGAATGGAGTCGAGACTTTGGGGGACCGAGCTGAGGGCTAGGTGAAGCTGCAGAGGTGAAAATCAAGAGTTGCAGAGAAGACGTTTCTGCTGCTGAAGAACAACGTCGTAGAACACTTCGCAACTTAGCAAGAAACCGTTACCTAATCTTTAAAATTCAATACCTTTGTAACAGCTTTCCAACAACTATGCCTGTTAGAATTTATTTGTAAGGGCAGCTTCCGTAACAGTGGATTCTATAACAATTATATCTGTTACAGATTCACTTCTTCAATAAAAACACCTATTTGAGCCATGATTAAATATTTTGAGCGTGTTTTTGACATGAGGAGCTAAACCCCAACACTGGGATGACGGAGGAAGCCCTATTTCACAATCACTTGGTAACTATAATTGATTTTTTATGACTTTTGCACTTGTTTTAATCTATTTATGATTTTTCTTGATTAGTTGTGATTTTGTTTGATGTCGCATGCTGGGTTTTAGGAACTTTTGATGCGTCATGCTTGTGATTTACATCTAATGCTTTATAAAATCTACTTTTGGCAAAGAAAAGAGTCAACAAAAGAGCTAGAATTGTTATGAGTCATCATATGAACCAATTGAATGTGATTAGTGGTGAAATCCTAAGTCTCGGTACCTCTCGATATTCGTGACAACCTTGTGAATATATTTTTAGTATTTTTATTCTTAGTTCTTAAATCAAACCTTTACACAATCCGAGTTGAACGAACTTTACTACCACTTAAAAACTACATCAGTTGTCTATCCCATTTTGGTTTAGATTTTGACGACAATAGCACTATTGAACATGTGAATGCTCTATTAGATTCTACCCCTATGTTAGACACTGATAGATGGAAAGCTAGGTTCTAACCGTTACCATTTTCTGAGACTACCCTAATTCCTTCTTTAGAAGAGCCCCCAAAGTTGGACCTTAAACCACTACCCGATACTCTAAAGTTTGTGTTTTTAGGCCCATCTGAGACTTTACCTGTGATTGTAGCTTCCAATTTGGATAGTGATCAGGAAATTAGGCTAGTAAATGTACTTCAAGACAATAAGGAAGCTTTAGGGTGGACTATAGCAGACATTAAGGGTATAAGTCCGACTGTGTGTATGCATCAGATTCATTTAGAGGAAGACTCTAAACCTTCTAGGGAGATGCAACGTCGACTGAAACCTAACATGAAAGAGGTAGTTCGAAAAGAGGTGCTTAAGTTGTTAGATGCGGTTATTATTTACCCAATTTCAGACAGTAAGTGGGTCAGCCCTGTTCAGGTTGTCCCCAAGAAATCAGGTATCACTGTAGTCCAGAATGATAATAATGAATTAATCCCAACCCGAGTGACTACGGGATGGCGTGTGTGTATTGACTATAGGAAATTCTACAAGGTCACAAGGAAGGATCAGTTTCCCCTTCCTTTTATCGACCAAATGCTAGAGAGATTAGCTGGACATAGTCACTATTGCTTCTTAGATGGCTACTCCGGTTATAATCAGATCGTTATTGCCCCAGAAGACCAAGAGAAAACCACCTTTACCTGTCCCTTTGGTACCTTTGCGTATAGATGCATGCCTTTCGGGCTATGTAATGCCCCTGCAACTTTTCAGCGTTGTATGATGAGCATATTTTCTGATATGGTAGAACGGTTCTTAGAGGTCTTTATGGATGATTTTTCAGTGTTTGGTTCATCTTTCGATGAGTGCTTGCATCATTTAACATTAGTGTTGACTAGGTGTAAGGAAAAAAATTTAGTGCTTAATTGGGAAAAATGCCATTTCATGGTTAAATCAGGAATTGTATTAGGGCACATCGTCTCTTCAAAGGGTATAGAGGTAGACAAAGCCAAAGTTGACCTTATTAAGACTTTAAAGGTCCCAAAAACCGTAAAAGATATTAGGTCATTCCTAGGGCATGCAGGTTTTTACCGTCGATTCATTAAGGATTTTAGCTTGATTTCTAGAACTCTTTGCAATTTGCTTGCAAAAGATGTTAAGTTTGTCTTTGATGATGCTTTTTTAGAGGCTTTTGAGAAGCTTAAAACTTTACTCACTACTGCCCCGATAGTCCAGGCACCTAACTGGAACCTACCATTTGAGATTATGTGTGATTCTTCAGATTATGCTATAGGCGTCGTTTTAGGACAACGAGAAAACAAATTACTTCATGTAATTTATTATGCTAGCAAAACTCTGAATGATGCCCAAATGAACTGCACAACTACCAAGAAGAAACTTTTAGCCATCATGTTTGCCTTGGATAAGTTTAGGTCTTACCTATTAGGTTCTAAGATCATAATCTATACAGATCATGTTGCTTTGAAATACCTTTTATCTAAGAAGGATACCAAACCTAGATTGATTAGATGGATCCTATTGTTACAGGAATTTTCCCCAGACATTAGAGACAAAAAGGGTGCAGAAAATGTAGGAGCAGATCACTTGTCTAGGCTAGTTGCTAGTTCCCCTAGTGATTCCCTTCCTATAAGGGATAGCTTTCCTGATAAACAATTGTTCTCTGTATCCCAATCACCTTGGTATGAAAATATAGTGAATTATCTTGTTACTGGTCGAACCCCTCAACATTGGGGTAAGCAAGATCGTTCTAGGTTTTTAGCCGAGGTTAAGAATTTCTTTTGGGACGATCCTTATCTGTTTAAGTATTGTCCGGACCAGATTATTAGGAGATGTGTATCTGAGAGTGACCAGTCTAGTATTATCTCCTTTTGTCATGAACATGCATGTGGAGGTCATTTTAGTGCTAAGAAGACTGCTGCTAATATTTTGCAGTGTGGATTTTACTGGCCTTCGTTATTTAAAGATTCCCATAGTCATTGTGTTTCTTGTGAGCGTTGCCATAAGTTAGGAACCATTTCCCGTAGAAATATGATGCCTTTGAACCCTATTTTAGTGATTGAGGTCTTTGATGTGTGGGGCATTGATTTTATGGGTCCATTTCCTAGTTCGTTTGGTTATCTTTACATACTTGTCGCTGTAGACTATGTGTCTAAGTGGGTTGAGGCGGTTCCGTGTAGAACGAATGACCACAAGGTCGTAGTCCAGTTTTTAAAAGAGAATATACTTACACGTTTTGGTACGCCGCGAGCTATAATTAGTGATGGAGGTTCACACTTTTGTAATAGATCGTTTTCTCTTTTAATGAAACAATATAGTATTACCCATAAAGTAGCAACCCCATATCACCCTCAAACTAGTGGTCAGGTAGAGGTTTCCAATAGGGAAGTTAAACGTATTCTAGAGAAAACATTTAATCCAAATAGGAAAGACTGGTCGTCGAGGCTTATTGATGCCTTATGGGCTTATCGTACTGCGTTAAAGACACCCATTGGAATGTCACCTTATCGTTTATTGTTTGGAAAGGCATGTCACCTGCCTGTTGAGTTAGAGCATCGAGCCTATTGGGCTATTAAGAACTTAAACTTTTCACTTGACAAGGCAGGAGCTCAAAGAAAGCCCCAACTCAATGAGTTGGACGAGATTCGTAGAGATGCATACGATAGTGCTAAGGAGTATAAGAACAAAATGAAACTTGTGCATGATAGGAATATTTTACGAAAGTCATTTTCTCCAGGTCAAAAAGTTCTTTTGTATGACACTCGTTTGCATCTATTCCCCGGGAAGTTGCGCTCTCGGTGGACCGGTCCTTTGGTGGTCCGTACTGTTTTTCCTCATGGCGCTGTTGAGATTGAGACACCAGATGGTAGTAGTTCTTCGAAGGTTAACGGTCAGCGATTGAAGCCCTTTTTAGAGCCTTTTCCTACAGGTGATGTTGAGGAGGTCCCTCTGGAGGAACCTGTTTACGTTGATAGACCATCGAGGCGATTTTGTATGTTGTATAATATTTTTGTAGGTTTTTGGTTACACTTCACCCAGGTACTATCTTTCCGACTTCTCTCTTTACTATTTCCTCATGTTACTTATATTTTTGGTATTGTTCTTTGATTAGAAACATTGAGGACAATGTTAGATTTAAGTTTGGGGGTGGGGTAGAACTTTTTGTTACCTTTTCGTTGCAATAATTAAACTCCAGAGCCTAGAAATTTATCCCTACTAAGGATGGCACTAACCAATCTAAGTGGATGGAAGCATTTTGGTTGTAGGAGTTGAGGAACCAATCTAACTAGATGGCAACATCTAAAGATTCTATTCATAAAAGCACAGAACTCGGGTGTTAGAAATAACATGATAGTTTCACCATATCTCGTTGAGTCCTTTTCATTTCTTTTTTTTTATTTTATTTTCTCATTTTAAACTATGTTTCTCTAAGTGATTAGGTGGGGCACACGATTAAAGTTGTTACCACTGCTAGGGTGAATTAGAGTGATTGAGATACCAAAAAAAAAAAAGACCAGACCATCTGACCAACTGGAATAAATTCAATAAAGTCGACCACTGGAACCCTTGTATATGTCAGTTGTGATGACCTAGAGTTAGGATTATCAATCACTGGTTCCCTTGTATATGCCAGTGTGTTGATATTAGTCAAACTAGTATCTCAGTCCATTAGGATAGGTTCATTTTGGCGGAGGCCTTCAGACAGATATGAGAAACACCGTTCACCTAGTAAACATCAAAACCATCTATGTTTTTCTATATCCATCTTCTTGATCTATCCATGTGATTAGTTTCGACTCCGGATATTGATGTCCATAGTGCAACTATCTGAGTAGAGCTCTGTCACTTCATATGAATTTTAGTATGCTTGAGTGCAAACTCGTGTACAACAATTGGAATTTGGCATCAGGGTACTTCCTCCTGTAGTCAATAAGTATGCCGACCAAGGAGATTCTTTAGTTCCTTCCAAGGTTCTGTGTAGATAGCTAGGGTCTGGAGTAAAAAGGTTTTGTGGGTATACCTCTGGTAATCCCTCCGGAGACAACACTCTGCCACTAGGGACACCTAGGGGTTTAAAGGCTTATTGCATACGCTAAATGCAATCGACGATGCCTGCGACAGTGAGTTAGGATTTCATTTCTATTTTATTTTTGCTCGAGGACTAGCAAATAATAGGTCTGAGGGTATTTGATAGACACATTTTTGTGTCCGATTTGTCTCGATTCTATATATTGTTAGGGCTCATTTTTGTACTTATTATGGTGTTTTATTTATTTGTAGGTATTTTTGGCTAATAAACATTTTTGGAAAAAATTGGCTCGAAAAGTTGTCGGAAAGCACCCGGATGACATTTGCTATTCGGACTCTCACTTTGGATAAGGGGTAACCTAATTACTAAGGGGCATCCCATTTCCAGGCATCTGCTAATCGCACCCCTACTTTGGATAAGGGGCAACCATCTTCAACATTCAAAAACCAGAAAATTGGCGGGAAAATAGTGCAGTTAAAGAACAGTTTTGGTGATCGTGATTTTGAGGAGTTTGAGGTCGATTAAACCTCTGATTTTCATAGGATAGACTCCTTATAGGTATAGGAATCTGATATGGGTATTCAAATCGATTAGAATGGGCTCAAACAACGGATTTTTCTCACAACAATAAAATATGAAAAGTCACGTGTGTGACCTGTTTTAGGGAATTTTAGAGTGATTAAAACACTGTAAACCTTCCCAAAGATTTGTATCTATCTAAAGAAGAGTTTAGAATAAAAAGGAAAGCTCAGAAACGCGTAGAAATCCTAAAACAAGAAATTATCGCAACTTGGCCGTGAAGAGAAGGAAAGAGATTTTGGAAGATTTGGGAGAGATTTAATCAGTATTTTTGATATAAATAGATGTTTTGTGTCATATAGAAGGGGTGTCGAGAGTTTGGGAACCTAAGGAGAGCCAGAGAAGAAGAAATCAAAGCTTTACCGAACTCTGTTTCTGCTGCTGCTGCTGTTGAAGAAGAAGAACAACTGAAGAACATTGACCCTCGGTAGACAGTCGCAGAAAAGTTTCGTTGTTTAACAGCTGGAGACATTAAGCTGTTCAGGGCAGTCTTATTTCAGGGCAGTCTTAAATCAGCGACAAAGCAACAGTTTTTCTGTAACAGTTCCATTGTAACAGATGTTTTGCAACACCAATACACTGTTGCAAACAGTATGTGTTATTACTTTTCATCTTTTAATCATCTTTTGAGCAAAAAACACATATTTTGAGATCATGATTAATATGAGGAGCTAAACCCCATTGCTGAGGAGATAGAGGAAGCTATTTTTCCAATAAAAAGTGGTATATTCTATTTTATCTTTTTACTTGCAATAATTATATGATTATTTGCCTTGAAATATTATTTAATATGATTTTTATTTGAGTGATTGTGATCTATTTTGATGGAGTGTGCTCAGTTTTAAGACTTTTAATGCTTCATACTTGGTATTTACAATTATTACTTTTGAAAATCTACTTGTTGCAATATTTTAGAATCAAATTAAACAAGAAAATTGCATAAATATAAGTATTGGTTTAATCACTTTGAACTTGGAAAATAGTGGAATCTTAGCCTCAGTGTTTCTTTTAGTATTGATATCATCTTTGATTGAGTTTGCTATAATTTTTAGTGAGTTTTCTATTTTAATATTAGGATTTAAGTCTAATTAATATCCTTCACAGGTCTGAGAACCACTTTTACCACTATCTACAAATCACATCAGTTGTGTAGCCTTGCGAAGACGGTATTTGATGCTTAGGCATCACTATGCCATGTCGTGGACCCGATGATACATAATCATTGTGCATCTTGACGGAATGGCCTACGGCACCATTACCATTTTTTCTAGGCTACGGCCTTGCAAACGAGTTGGTTTAAGTTTTTTTTCCTTCGAGGATGAACTATGGTCTTTGCTTGATCCCTTTAGAGTAGGGAAGGGTATGTAGGCAGCCGCAATGAGTTGCAGCATTGCCGGCATAATACTTTGTCGTTCATATCATCTAATTGTGAGATGATTGCGACATTCTGGCCTCTCATATCATCTGGATCGTTAGGTCGACGCAAGAGATGATTGTGGCCAAACTTGATGAGGCAAGTTGCATTCCATTCACTGGATGCTCATACTTCCTACCAAGGCGTTCGACATAGGCTAAAAACCCGAGTGTCGTAATTTAGCTCAATAGGAGTCCATTTCGATGGGAAACGACCCAAAGATCAAGACATGCCATCTATAGATCCACATGGTAACCAGAATTTAGCCAAATTCCATCGTTTGGGGCCTCAAAAGGCCGTTTTAGTCGTTTTAGGAAAGTTTTTGTTTTCTTAATAAACCATTCGCAGAACAAGGGTAAGTTGGAACGGTGTGGAATATAAGCTAGCTGCATCATGCTCCACCAGCATGCTTGCAAAGACAGATGGACGTGCATTTGCCTAGCCATAAGGCCCTGATCGTAGCATCATCATGGCACATCGGGGGAGTTACGGCCTGCGGGGCAAAGCGCCAAAGGCGTAATTTTCCGGTCCGTCACAGTTCGTATCAGAGCAAGTTCCGAGAAAACACTATAGAATGTGCGTATTGGACTCGTGAAACGAGTATTTCTCCTTCAAAGGAAACTTAAAGTTGGAGAGTAGGCCAACTTTTGCGCGGAAAGAGTTTGTAACTGCTATGCCAATTACTTAGCGAATCGAGTTGAGCTTGTTTGAGTGTTGTGAGTTTGCCTGGCCTAAGTGGCACCCCACTTACGAGTGGATATCCGTAAGACCGTCTGGGACGGTGGCTAGAAAATGAGACTTATCATCCCCACACGTTGGCACTGGCCAAGGATGTGCATTGTCAGGACCGGCTAGCATCCCACTTACGAGTGGCAACCTGGATGACCGTCCGGGACGGTGGGCAACTGGAAACTGTTCCACACAGTACTGTGCTAACATTTTTTCATTTCGATAACACCTTTCAACTTGTGAACCTTAGGGATTCCTGGGTGGTCGTGTGGGCTTCCATCTAGGATACCTGGTCGAGATACCCTCTTGCACTGGCTAATTGCGATTCTTGGTATTGTGGTGGGAACTTTTGGATTCCTGGGCAGGCGGTATGGGACGGTTGCTCAGAAGGTCTAAATTGTTGTTCATGAAAACTTGAAGAAACCCGTGATTTCCGAGCATCTAGTATGGGACTTTTGCTCAAGAATCCAAACCAAAGAGATTGTCCATAATAGTTTTTGTTTTGAATTTCTGGGACGAAATTCTTTAAAGGGGTGAATAGTATAACACCCTGTGTTTTTAGCATGGCGCACGCTAAAAGATGCGCCATGGCCCAAGATGAAGCTTCATCTAAAGTTTCTGTTGCGCGATACGTGGTAGATTATCTTAAGGCCAATACAGCGCCAAAATGGCGCATTATGTTTGGAATTTGGCCAAGGGTCAATGTTGCATCAGCATGATGCATTAGGCCGGTTGGGTAGGTGGCCTTGAGCTTGTAGCGTAATCATTGCGCATTATGAAGACTATTGGCTTAGAACCAATTTCGCACAATCATTGTGCATCAGGCTAGAGCGGGATGGCCTAGAGAATATTGCGTAATCATTATGCAATACGGCAGAACGAGTGGTGCGTAATCATTGTGCATCAGGCCAGAGAGGGATGGCCGAACGAATGTTACGCAATCATTGCGAATGAACAGTGAAGCAAGCATGTCATTTTGGTCCCTAAAACATACTTGTAAAAATTCCATTAAGACATATATAGGGAGGGGTACTTGGTTGAAGGTGCATATGCGGACTATGCGCCAAGTAAGCTTCATAGCTTAGCCGGAAGAGTATAAATGATGCCTAAAGCTCAGTTATAGTTACGTATCCTTACGAATATGGCATTTGATGCTTAGGCATCACTATGCCATACCGTGGACCCGATGATGCATAATCATTGTGCATCTTCACGGAATGGCCTACGGACCAGGCCATTACTATTTTTTCTAGGCTACGGCCTTGCGAACAAGTTGGTTTAAGTTTTTGTCCCTTCGAGGATGAATTACGGTCTGTGCTTGATCCCTTTAGAGTAGGCAGCCGCAATGAGTTGCAGCATTGCCGGTCCAACACTTTGTCGTTCATATCATCTAATTGTGAGATGATTGCAACATTCTGGCCTCTCATATCATATGGCTCGGTAGATCGACGCAAGAGATGATTGTGGCCAAACTTGATGAGGCATGTTGTATTCCATTCACTGGATGCTCATACTTCCTATCAAGGCATTCGACATAGGCTAAAAATACGAGTGTCATAATTTAGCTCAAGAGGAGTCCATTTTGATGGGAAACGACCCAAAGATCAAGACATGTGATCAATATATACACATGGTCACCAGAATTTATCCAAATTCTATCATTTGGGGCCTCGAAAGGCCGTTTTCGCCGTTTTAGGAATTTTTTTGTTTTCTTAATAAACCCTTCGCGGAAAAAAGGTAAGTTGGAACGGTATGGAAGCTAAGCTAGCTGCATCATGCTCCACGAGAATGCTTGCAAGGTCAGATGGACGTGCATTTTCCTAGCCATAAGGCCCGGATCGTAGCATCATCATGACGCATCGGGGGAGTTACGGCCTGCGGGGCAACGCGCCAAAGGCGTAATTTTTCGGTCCGTCACAGTTGGTATCAGAGCAAGTTCTGAGAATACACTAGGGACCGTGCGGAGTGGACTCGTCAAACGAGTATTTCTCCTTCAAAAGAAACTTAAAGTTGGAGAGTAGACCAACTTTTGCGCGGAAAGAGTTCGTAACTGCTATGCTAGTTAGTTAGCGAATCGAGTTGAGCTTTTTTGAGTGGTGTGAGTTTGCCTGGCCTAAGTGGCACCCTACTTATGAGTGGATATCCGGAAGACCATCTGGAATGGTAGGTTGAAAATGGAACTAATCATCCCCACACGTTGGCACTGGCCAAGGGTGTGCGTTGTCAGGCCCGGCTAGTATCCCACTTACGAGTGGCAACCTGGATGATTGTCCGGGACGGTGGGCAACTGGAAACTGTTCCACACAGTACTGTGCTAACATCTTGGAATTTCGATGACACCTTTCAACTTGTGAACCTTAGGGATTCCTGGGTGGTAGTGTGGGCTTCCATCTAGGATACCTGGTCGAGATATCCTTTTGGAACTAGCCAATTGCGATTTTTGAAAAGCAACGACTGTAAATCTAAAGCATGGGATATCAAAAGACTTAACCTAAGTATAACCCATCAATTGAAATCACAACCATTCAATAAAAACCATTAAAAAAATTAATAATCCATGAAAAAAGTCATGAAAGAATTAAATATAATTACCACACGCATGAAATATGGCTTCCTCCGTCATCCCAGTATTGGGGTTTAGCTCCTCATATTATTCACGTGCTCAAAATAGTTGTTCATAGCTCAAATAGGTGAAAAACAAGAGAAAAACAAGAGAAAATTAATAAGGCAGACAGTTTGCAACGCTGTGAAGGCGTTACAAACAGCTGTTACAACGGGTGTTTGTTACAGAGAAAAGATGACAAGCTTATGATATATGTGATCTGTTGAACAACGATACTTCTGTTGTGCTGTTTGAATAAGACTGCCTCTGCGACTGTCTTCGTCTGTCCAATGTTCTTCAGCTTCCCTTCTTCACCAGCAGCAGGTGAATATTCCTGCAACTTCACATGCGCTTCTCTGCTCCGATTCTGTCGACCCCAAACTCTCGACAAATCCTCATGGAACTCGCATCAACCCTTTTTATACATAACAGGGTCCAAAATCCCGAGAAATCTTCCACTTTCCTCCTCCAAAAGTCTCAGACTTATTTCTTTCCTTTTCTTCTGCAGATCCTGGATTGATCAAACATCTTACAAAGATAGAGTAAAGTCGAACAGGGAAGGTAATATTCTTTCAGTCCAGGTAACTTCCAAAACCAACTCCCCAGAATCCCGTTATCTTCTCACTTTCCCTGTTTAACTGAATGTCGACAATACTTCCTCTTTTAACGAATCTGCAGCTATTACCATCTATGTTTAGACTTGACACGTTGTTCCCAATCGAACTGCGACAAAAACTCCAACAGAGTCTTCCCAAAAATAACTCGAACAACCCGAGTAACTTTATTTCCCTGTTTTATCTCAGAGTTGATGATCCATCCAAGATTGATCGAATCTATTGAACCTACTAACCATGTTTAGTCCTAACAAGACCATCTCGAACAAAAGTCGCCATTGAATCTCTCCCAAACAGTCCAAACTCGAACCAAAAAACATTCGTGGATATTTCTTCCTCTGTTTTACTTCAACACGATTATACAACCAAATCTAGCCCAAATAAACGTCCATACCAGCATTGTATTTCCTAAACAGAACTATCCCATGAAAATCAGCAATCGAATCTCGTTGAAAGTGGTCCAAATCATCAACCCTAATTCGGCGATTAAAATACTAATTTTCCCGCCTTTTTACATTTGAAATTTAGAGAAGATGACCTCCCCTTATCCAGTTCTGGTGTGCTCTTAACAGATGCTCTGAGGTGCGCTGAATCAGAAGTATGGGTGTCTTTAACCGTAGGATGCCCCCTTAGTAATTGAGGTGCCTCTTATCCAAATGAAATGAAGGGTGTCCTTAGTAATTAAGGTTAATTAGTATCCTTTTTAATGTCATTAATAAAAATTAATTATTTTTTAAAATCCGTGCATATATTTAAGTCTCCAATAAGAAGTTTATAGTAAATTGAAAGACTTCTCAATTTCCATTATATGTAAATTAATTAATATATTAAAATAATAATCATTATTATTCATTAATTTCACAAATATCATCTCTATTAAATGTACCAAGATAATCTTATTAGACTCCATGCATTTTTAATGGATTTCTATTCCACTACTCCATAAGTGAATGCATTAATATTAAAAATATAAAACTTATTTTAATTATCATCCTTCAATTAACATTTAATTTCATTACCAAATTATATATGAGAGTGAGACGTTTTAGGCTCCTGTTGATGGTAGTTTTCGATTTAGGGCTAAAATTGTAAAACCATGTGTTTGATGCGCTATCATCCTGCAAAGGAATAAAGGCCTGTTAAAAGTAATGAGTTTTCAAACCTCTTTACTTATATGTATTGAGTAATTCAATATATTTATGAAATTTATCAGAATGGTGCATGAAGCAACAATCTCAGATATTCTATAAATTTCAACCTATCGCATTATTTACTAATGCATGGCCCGCCTAGTATTTTCCTATGCTATGTTCCCCAGGGGAACTTTCAATGTTGGCATGACATGACGATTGATGTTCACTCACATCAGAGTAACACGAATCTCCTGAAGCGTCAGTGTTGAAATATGCATGAAAATGCTCGCGTAGGCTACACCACCCTCTGACAGAGAGATTAGCGTGTTTACACACCTTTTAATTGAAATTTAGGGCGATCGAACGTGTTTAAATTCCTTAAGAAAAATCTGGACTGTTCATATTAGTCTCAAAAATAATCACGGCCACACGATTTGGCCGCACGATTTAACAAGATTAGACTACTCCTAGCAGAACTAGGCAATCACCATAGTGACCACCAACGGGCCCATTAATTCCCTAGTCGATCGAGTCTTATTTTGCTCATTCACAAGTGTTTCAAATGCCGACCCAAACATGGGTGTTCGCGTTGTATAAAACAAGCTCAAACGAGCTAAGACCGACAAAAACGGTCTCAAAAACCCATCACATCCGTCCAACTTAGCCAGCCTAGTTGGATGACTTAGATCGCATCTCAAGTGATCAAAGATGTGTCAACGTGTTCATCATTGGACCAGCTTCTCCCTTGGTCGATCGACCTGTCCACGACAAGACCATAGAGCATCAAATTGTTTGCCCAATCTCGAGCAAACACGCTATTTCAAAACCCTAAATTTTAGGTTGTGGCAATATACTACTGTTGCAAATTGATCACATCCGTCCAACTTAGCCAGCCTAGTTGGACGGCTTAGATCGCGTTTCAGACGATCAAGGAGGTGCACATGAGTACACCACCGGCCCAATTCTATTCCTACTCGATCGACTTGCCCAAGGGAATTCAATGACACATCAAACCGCTTGATCGAACTAGGGAGAATGTGGCCGTCTCTAAACCCTAATTGGCGTTTGCAGCAACACACCACTGTCGCAAATCGATCACAATCATCCATCTTCGCTGGCCTAGTTGAAAGGCTTAGATTTAATTTCACGCAGCCCCGAAGATGTCAACGTGATCATTTTAGGCTCACCTTTACACGTGACCAACCGGCCTGCTCGAGTTAACGCCCGATGCCTCGAATCGCACACCCAAAGAGGGTTGTGCTTTAATGTGCATTTACTAATTAGATTTTCCGAGAGATTACGATCATTATTTTTGGACAGAGCATTTCCAGGAATTATAGAAAGCGAATTTGTGCTTTAATGAATATCTTGAGAATGTTTTCGGCTTTGGAAATTCCTTGGTGTCCAAACTTCCTTGTCTATAAACACTTGAAGTTTACCTTTCTAACAAACTAATCCTTCGTAACAACAAATTTTCTCTTTTGTTGTTGTTACTGGTGTAGCCGCCTATTCAGAGAGGAGAGTAACCTAATTAGGCGAAATCTCTTACAGCCGCTCAGTTTAAAGTCTTCTTTGGGATTGAGAAGCTCTAGCGTGTATCGTTGGTGGGAAACTAGATAATTGCGGTTTATCTTTTGTTTTCGATTGATTTGATTGACTAACGACGGTTGAAATCTGATTGCACCTAGTTTGTTTATGCTTGGGAATCTTCTTTTCTGATATAAGATTCACTCAAACTAGTTCAGAGTTTGGACATGGATCTTTAGACTGTTGTTAGTTCTAAAGACGATCTTGTGATAATCCATTATTAACAGACTCCATTCTGTGCGTGATTGATCGCAAGAGATTCAAATGATTGTGTGCAGGTTTTTATTGAAGATCTGACTTGGGTTTATAATATTTGGTGTGCACAATACTTGTTTTGGTAAAAGAGGATCCAATTAATAATCGGTTTATCCTTGTGGTAGATTGGATTGATTAATTGAGTAGATCGGCATCAACACAATTCTTTGGATTAAGAGTGTTGTTGGCTTAATCTTAAACGATTACTTCGGTAATTGAACATAAGATAGATCTAAGGACCTGACGAAGGAGTTTATGTTAAGATAAACGGAAGAGCCTTTGTCCGACTCATATCACTTGGTTGAATAGAGTTGATACCAAACAGATTTGTTGTTCCTTTACTGTTTGGAATACGAACCAAAGGAATTGTTCCAAGTACGTAACTTATTAATAATTTGGAGGCGTGGGAATACAAACGGAACTAGGTGAACTATAGGTTTAGTTGCTTGGTCTCAACTATACGAAGTTAGGTGTAATTTTGTGTAGCGGCTTAATCCTGAGAGTATTTAATTATGGACAAGGTCCCGGGGTTTTTCTGCATTTGCGGTTTCCTCGTTAACAAAATCTTGTTGTGTCATTTACTTTATATTTCCGCATTATAATTGTTTTATTATAATTAAAGTAAATTACACAAACGTTAATTCCTATTTACTTGATAAGCAATCCTATTGTGTTTGGTTAAGTCTGAACCTTTGTATCAAGTAAATATACTTCGTTGTTGCATTGTCTCGATCTCGTATCCATAGGCAATCACACGAAGTGTGAACCGATTAGTTTTATTGTCTCGACTCAGTCCATAGAAAATCACTTTCGGAGAAGGACTTATAGGTAGGAAAAGTTTTAGCTTGTGGTATATTTGGGCACCCTCGCCTTTTCAATCACCAATGGAGCTGCCAGACGAAATATGGTACGACCTCCGAACATGGCCGCCGGAGAAGATTCTGCACCGTGACGACGTGGCACCTTGCTGACGTGACACAAAGGCTGTACACTTTTTTGTTGACGTGGCAGTTTACTCATGTGGCAAGCGAGCTTCATCCCATTTTTTGCTGACATGGCACCTTGATGATGTGGCATGCTGACATGTCAACACCCTGATAACGTGGCTCCTTGTTGACGTGGCACATCGGCACATCAGTACTTTGTGACGCATTACCTTGACGATGTGGCACAATGACACGTCAACACTTTATGATGTGGCATGTTGACACGTCAGCTCCTTGCTGACGTGGCGAATGGGGCTTAACTTTGCTGACGTGTCGTGCTGCCGTGGCACGCTGTGGTTGCACCCATGTGCTGACGTGGCGTCATGACGTGTCACTCAATGCTGAGGTGGAAGCTAATGTGGCAGTGGTAATGGGTAGTCAATCTGTCAACCACTACCAAGATAACACTCTTTCTGTAAGACATGGGTAGACCCTCAATAAAGTCCATGGAAATATGTTGCTAATCAGTGTCAGGGATGGGCAAGGGTTGTAGAAGGCCAGCAGGAGAAGAATGTTCACTTTTGTTGCATTGACAAACATCACACTGGGCAACAAACTGAAAGATGTCTCCTTCATCTTTGGATAGAAAAAAATAAGCAATGGTTCTGTTATAAGTGCCTAACATGCCAGAATGGCCACCCACAGTTGATGAATGAACAGAATGTATAATGTGGTTTCTAATCTGTGACGAGGAGCCAACATAAATTCTTGATTTGTACCTGAGGATGCCATTCTTCAAGGAGTATTGAGTATGAACTGGTGAAATAAGCAATTCAGAAATCAGCTGTTGAGCAGTAGTATCCTCAGTATAACTTGAAATAATGTCTTGAGCCCATTGTGGTTGATCCACTGATAAGGATTGGCAAGCAGAAGAGTCATGGTGAACTCTGGATAAAGCATCAACTACTTTATTATCTAATCCTTTTTTATACTTGATAATGTAGTCTAGACCCAATAATTTCATGAACCACTTCTGTTGTAACACAGTGGTTATTCTCTGTTCCATGATATACTTCAAGCTTTGATGGTCAGTGTGGATGATAAACTGATGGTGGGATAAATAATGCTTCCACTTCTGCACTGACATAACAATAGCCAACAATTCTTTTTCATAAGTAGATAACGCCAGAGCTTGTGGACCCAATGGCTTGCTGTAGAAAGCTACAGGCTGACCAGATTGCATCAAAACTGCTCCCATTCTTGTAGAACAAGCATCAGTTTCAAGAACAAAGGCTGAGAAAAATTAGGTAAGGCCAAAACTGGTACAAATGTCATGGCAGTTTTAAGAGCAATAAAGGTCTGTAGTGCTGATGGTGACCAAGAGAAAGAGTCTTTCTTCAGCATGTCAGTTAAGGGCTTGATGATGTTTCCATAACCTCTGATGAATCTTCTATAATAACCAGTCAACCCAAGGAACCCCCTCAATTGCTTCAGTGTAGTTGGCTGGGGCCATTCTTGCATTGCAGCAATCTTGCCAGGATCTGCAGCTACTCCTTCAGAAGTTATCAGATGGCCCAAATAAGCTAATCTGGACTGAGCAAAACAACATTTGTTCTTGTTGGCAAATAAAGAATGTTGTCTCAACTGAAAAAGCGGGGGTCTAATAACACCACCCAATATTTTTCTTAGAAATCTGTATGGACTAACTCCGAAATACTTTCTAGAGAATCAACTAGACGGTCAGACTCAATCTAGATAAAAGTATCTCAAGGAGTTAATATCTCTCTCTTGTTTTGATTTACTCAAGCCAATAGAAATCAACGAGTCTCTAATCAAATACAAGGAATAACTTGGATGGTACCAAAGGCCAATATCCAAGGATCAATCAATGACAATCAACAACCAAAGGTTGGATTACTCTAATTGATGATCTAACACACAACCTCTATTATTTCAATTATAAAGATAAAACAATATAATGCGGAAAATGAAATAACACAAACACCAAAAATTTTGTTAACGAGGAAACCGCAAATGCAGAAAAACCTCGGGACCTAGTCCAGATTGAACACACACTGTATTAAGCCGCTACAGACACTAGCCTACTCCAAGCTAACTTCGGACTGGACTGTAGTTGAACCCCAATCAGTCTCCCACCGATCCAAGGTATAATTATACTCCATACGCCTCTGATCCCAGCAGGATACTGCGCACTTGATTCCCTTAGCTGATCTCACCCACAACTAAGAGTTGATACGACCCAAAATCGCAGGCTTTGACAATAAACAAATCTATCTCACACAGACAAGTCTATCAAAGGATCAATCTGTATCCCACAGATAAAACCTAAAGGTTTTGTTCCATCTTTTGATAATAATCAAGGTGAACAGGAACCAATTGATAATCCGGTCTTATATTTCCGAAGAACAGCCTAGAGTTATCAATCACCTCACAACAATCTTAATCGTATGGTAGCGAAACAAGATGTTGTGGAATCACAAACAATGAGACGAAGATGTTTGTGATTACTTTTTATATCTTGCCTATCGGAGAGATCAATATCAAGCCAATCAATTTGATTGTACTCGTACGATAGAAGATGCAAGATCAGATCACACAACTACGATAAAAGTAGTATCGGTATGGCTTCACAATCCCAATGAAGTCTTTAAGTCGTTAACCTGGTTTTAGAAGAAGAAAACCAAAGGTTAAAGGAGAAAAGACTCTAGCACGCAAACTAGTATCACACGTAAGGTGTGGGGATTAGTTTTGCACAATACTAGATGTCTCCTTTATATAGTCTTTCAAATCAGGGTTTTTCGTTGGTAACAAAGCAATCAATATCCATCGTTAGATGAAAACAAGATTTAGATGCAAGATAATATTTCTCAACCGTTAAATCGAAAACTTAGATTGTTACACACACTTGACATGTACGCTTCTCGGTTTGTGTAACCGTACCCGAATGTGTACATTGTTGGTTCAACAATAGTTAACCAAATGGTTAGCCATATGAGCATTTCATATCAACCATGTTCTTCTTCACCATAACTAGTTCAAATGACTTCAAGATGAACTAGTTAGAGAGTTGTTCAATTGAAAGAAAATCTTATGCAACTGTACAAGACACAATTGAAGCAAAGATGATTTGATTCATTATAATCGGTTCATGAACTTTATAGCCACGGTTTGCATACTGCATTTCTTAGTCTTTATAAGTTTAAGTTTAGAAATCATCTTCAGATATATAACCTTCTTAAGTTCGTACACTAGGTTTGAGAACTTAAGCAGCCGAGCAGAGTTTACAAACTCCAGCAGAAAATCTCGGTAGAAGACCTTCCGCCGGTTCGCGGACTGGCACTCACGCAACTAGTTTGTCAACTCCAGCAGAATTTCTGGGATGAGAATTTCAACAGTTCGCGGACTTTGCAACAAGCCATCTTCCGGTTTCTCTTGATCAACAAAGTTCGCAAACTTTGTTCAAGGGATAGGACTTATGCACATATGTATTTCCACAACAATACTTATGTCCATCATTGGTTATATAATTTAAACCCTCATTCCAATCATTGAAACATTCTTAGAGGATGTTATGTAGTTGTTACACCATTTCTCGTCAAAGCAATTTTCAAAATGATTGAAACATACTAGGTAAAGATAAACTTGATCGAAACGAAAAGCTTACCAACACATATTTCGAGATATAGATAGGAGAGGTATACTCGGATCGAAATACCAAATGTGTATAATAAAGTCTATATATATAGCATACGACTTTTTGTCTCAAGAAGTAGGAGATAGAGTAGATAGACTTTTGAGTGATAGATAAGTTCAAGTCTTCACATACCTTTTTGTCGAGAAGTTCCACCGGTTCCTTGAGTAGTTCTTCTTCTTATATGATGAATCGCCATGAAGTCCTTGATCCCAACTACACTTCCTAGTCCGAGACTTAGCTATAATAGACTAGAAATCAAGACTTATAGTTTTGATCACTAACATTGACAAAAATGCTTGAGATAGCAACGCATGCGAGGTCGACCGAGCAATGCTCTAACATCAACAATGAAAGAGCTTGGTCTAGATGCATTGCATGCTCCTCCAATGATTTACTATTATTTGTGAGTGAAAACCGTTTCTGCTGATTTTGGTATTTTCGGGTGTATGGGTGAGAAACGAATCTAAACCCTAAACAATGTACTGCACGGGAGTACTTTTGATTCGAGAGATCAATCTGTAGAATCCTGGCCTAAACCAAGAAATGGCCATTCCAGGATTGCTTCGGTCACAAAGTGAAGGAGAAGGGTTGGTCTTAAGGAGGGAAGTGGAGAGAGTGTTGAGACCAGAATCGTTGATTCTGAAGGTGTGGTTGTTTATGACTTGTATCTGAAAGTATAACTGGCTAGTAGAATGGAAAGCTACCAGGTGATTTCTAGATACTGTATTGTTGCCGACCAAAACTTATTCTTTGGTGAAAATAGGCGAAGCCTATTTATAAAAGTCATATTGAAACATACCCTGGTCTCATAGGAAGTGGAAACGATTGAGTGGTGGAAGAAAAGAGTAACGTGTAACCGTCAGACATTATGTTTCCATGATGAAGTAAGTGAATTCGTGTAACCATCAGACGTTACGCTTCCATGATGAAGGAAATGAATTGTTTACACCGTTACTTTTCACAACCACTAATTGTCCCAATTCATGACACTTTCTTGTAACGGGCGCATTGCACGCCACACGCTGTAAACTGCCAGACCAATACCCTGATGAGCATTCCCCAGTTTGTGACATATTTGATGTCTCGAGTGTTTTCGTGGAAAACATGTAGCACTTTTCTACGTGTGGCAAGTCAAAGTCAAGGGACTTACCGTAGGAAAATAGCATGTAAGGCTATTAGGCCCGTTTTGGCTGGTTGCCTAAAACTTGCCACAAGTTTATCAGTTCGGTGACGAACTTCGGTGGCTGAGATCGCATCTCATGAATGAGGGTGGTCGTTGATTGTGGCTACCTTGTATTGGCGCCTGATAATGGCGCAGTGGCGTTTTGGTGTACGCTAGTGGCAATATGGCATGGCTGGCATGGCTCGTGCATGCCACTGGCATATTGATGCAAGTAGCTTCTGGCATAGCCATGGCCACTAGATTTAGGCAGCTGGTCGCCTGAAACTCGCCACAAGTCTGTTAGTTCGGTGGCGAACTTGGATGGCTGAGATTGCATCTCATGAGGAAGGATGGTCATTGATTATGTCCATATCTCTTTGTATAGTAAAGTGGTGCTATTAGCATAGTGGCGCCTGGCGTAGCCATGGCATCGCGGCATGACCAAGGCTGGGATTTGGCGTCGTGGCCAAAATTAGGGCTTGGCGACATGTCCAAGGCTAGGACTTGGTGTCGTGGACAAAATTAGGGCTTGGCGGCGTGGCCAAGGCTAGGATTTGGTGCCGTGGCCAAAATTAGGGCTTACGGCGTGGCCAAGACTAGGATTTGGCGCTATGGCCAAAATTAGGGCGTGGCTAAGGCTAGGATTTGGAGCCGTGGCCAAAATGAGGGTTTGGCGGCGTGGCCAAGGCTAAAGTGGCTCGTGGCATGTTACTGCGGCAGAGTGGCATGTTTGCATGCCGATTAATATGTTGTTGTGGCAGGGCACGTTTGGCTTTCCATTTAGTATGGTAGCGCGGCTGAGTGGCATGTTGGCATGCCGCTAACTTATTGGTTTTTGGAAAGCCAATTGGCTTTGCGGCCATCTGGCGCGGTTTCTTCCCTTTCAACACTATGGCGAGTTTAGAGCAACCTGATTGGTTAATATAATAGGGACGGCCAATCATGGGTGTGGATACACTTCTGGTGTGAGTGTGGCGGGTTTAGAGCGACCTGATTGGTCGATGGGAAGTGGGGTCAGCAAGTATGGCCCCAGCCACAGCTTATGTGTGTGTGGCGGGTTTAAGGAGACCTGATTGGTCGAGGGACTTGGGGACGGTTTAGGATGGGGGTGTGTCCAATGGCGTCGGCTGGCCTAAGGCATGGACACGCTCCCTTTGATGCCTCTCCTATCCTGCGACTCTTTATTTTCTGATTCTGGGCAAGGTTTTGTACCTGCTAATCCATGGCGGATTAATTACCTAGTTTGCCTAGGCTTAATTTCGACAAACAAGGTCTGATATACTGCGCGAAGCGCAAAACCCTAACTTTTGCAAGTTAGTCATGGCAATTGATTGTGTTCTATGTGTTGACACAGAGTTCTTTTAAGTTCATTGCCAGCGAGCATCATGCTTTTCTGATTGAATACCTTATGCAAAGACCTTATCCTTGATATTTGGAAATTCGTGCTACTCTGCTTCGAGTGAACAAAAATCGTCATGCCATATCAACATTAAGGATTCAGCCGGGGAACATAGCATAGAAGGCATTCAAAGGAACTTATATTAAGTAAATATAAGCAAAGCGCCGAAATTTACAGAACGTCTAGGATGGTTGTTACATGCGCCAGTCTAGATAAATTTCTTGTAAGTATATTGAACGGCTCAATAAGTATGCCAGTGGAGAGGTTAACACTCATGGCTTCGTTTCCTTACAGAGTGACGTCACATCAGATGCAAGGTTTTACAATTTTAACCCTAAGCTAAAAACCACCTTCAACATTAAGTCCCCTGCTTAGCTCGTAACAGTGGCATTGTTGTTGGGTAAGCATGAGATGGTGACAGACGAGGATAAAAATCGAAAAGGCAAGACATGAGAAGATTACCTGGAAAATTTGATTGACCTTTGGCAAGAGGCATGAGAAGTCTGCAATCTGTGTGCTGGCGCACTTCTATCTTGGCCACGTAGTATTGGTGCAGCGAGCCTTGAATACAAAGATGAGTGCTGAGGTGGTGGAGCCGTCAACACTATAATGTATTGAGACAGTATGCATGGCAACACAGTGGTGAGTGTTGAGGAAATTTCACGTCTCAACACTAAGAGGAAAAAAAAAGTCGAGGCAGTTTGCATGGCAACACGACGATGAGTGTTGAGCAAATTTCACGTCTCAACACTAAGAGGAAAAATGTGTTGAGGCAGTTTGCCTGGCAACACAGCGGTGAGTGTTGAGGAAATTTCACGTCTCAACACTAAGAGGGAAAATGTGTTGAAGAAGTTTGCCTGGCAACACGACGGTGAGTGTTGAGGAAATTTCACGTCTCAACACTAAGAGGAAAAATGTGTTGAGGCAGTTTGCCTGGAAACATAGTGGTGAGTGTTGAGGAATTTTCACGTCTCAACACTAAGAGGAAAAATGTGTTGATGCAGTTTGCCTGGCAACACAGTGGTGAGTGTTGAGGAAATTTCACGTCTCAACACTAAGAGGAAAAATGTGTTGAGGTAGTTTGCCTGGAAACACGACGGTGAGTGTTGAGGGAATTTCATGTCCCAACACTAAGAGGAAAAAATGTGTTGACGCAGTTTTCCTGACAACACAATAGTGAGTGTTGAGGAATTTACACGTCTCAACACTAAGAGGAAGGATGTGTTGAGGAAGCATGCCTAGCAACACAGTAGTGAGTGTTGAGGAATTTACACGTCTCAACACCAAGAGGAAATTATGTGTTGAGAAAGCATGCCTCGTAACACAGTAATGAGTGTTGGGGAATTTACACGTCTCAACACTAATTGGAAGGATGTGTTGAGGAAGCATGCCTAGCAACACAGTAGTGAGTGTTGAGGAATTTATACGTCTCAACACTAAGAGGAAATGATGTGTTGAGGAAGCATGCCTAGCAACACGGTAGTGAGTGTTGAGTAATTTACACGTATCAACACTAAGAAGAAATGATGTGTTGAGTAAGCATGCCTAGCAACACAGTAGTGAGTGTTGAGGACTTTACACGTCTCAACACTAAGAGGAAAAAAAAAGATGTGTTGAGGCAGTATGTCTGACAGCACAATAGTGAGTGTTGAGGAATTTACACGTCTCAACGCAAAGAGATTTAAAATTTATTTTATATGCCTAATAGATATAAAATATTTAGTTTAAGGATATTTACTTAGATCTGTTTCCGCTAGGCATGTCCTTCACGCATGATTGGGCTTTAGGTGTATCAGGCTCTCCCGTGAGTAGGCAGCGTGACAAAATTCCCCATGTGTAATTATCCTGAGCTTATTTTCTCGTGGAAGATATGCTTCCGTTGCATTCGCTGGTAAGGCGGTGACTGAGTTTAAACTTCTAAACTTGAAGAAGGATTCAGTCCCCAAGTGTAGCTTACTTCAGTCCCCTTTGGCAGGAGGCATGAGGAATTCATAATCTTTGCACTGGTGGCTTGACATACTTCTGGCTTGGCCCCGTAATGCCGGTCTTGGCGCTACAAATTCTTCCATGAACCGCTGATGCTAACGTTGCTACCTTAGTCATGGAACGGTAATGATAACGTTGTTGGCTGGCCCAAAAACAGAATGGCAAAGAGGGCGCCAGTGGCTTTGGTTCGTGGAACAGTGGAATGCGTTGCAACCCTGGAAAAGATGGCGCTTCAATCTTGGCTGTGCAGAGATGGCGCTGCTGACCTCGGAATGGCGCTGCTTGCTCGGAATGGTGGAAACTGGCTTCAGTCCATGGAATGGTGGAAACTGGATTCAGTTCATGAAATGGTGAAAATATGGCGCTGGAACTTTGGCTACCAAAAAGTTATGATGGCACTGGAATTTTGGCTACCAAATGGTGATGATGACGTTGATGGCTTCAGTACGTGAAACGGTGAAAATGGCACTTGTAAGGCTTGCTGGCTGGATCAAAGAATGCTGGAGCGTTGGCGCTAACTTAACCATAGAGTGCTGGAGCCATGGAGAGTTGGCTTGACCACAGAGTGTTGGAGCCATGGAGAGTTATAGATTGAGAGACTGCAACATCTGGATCCTCTTCGTAATTTGTTAGAGGTGGTAGAGCGAGCATTAATGGCAACAAAGCAATCTCCAATAGCTATAATCAACAGCAAGGCAAGCCAGGAGAACTCAAGGTAGGTTCTCTCGCATGTATCCACCCAACAGTACCATCGATCTTCTCCAGAATGTGTAATAAGGTTCTGACTCCAGAAGAATGAGTATCTAACCTCTCCAGTGGATTTTAAAATTTACCAAACTCTATCGCGCTCTTGGGATGGATGGATGAAATAATGTCAGGTCTAATCTTGGAGATTATGGTTGCGTTGTTGGTTCATCCTTGACTTTAGGATATTTGGTACCTAGACTTTCTGATTGCGATGATGATATGATGTGGATGTTTGTATGGTCGAAATATTCCGGATCCATTGGGTTAAATAGATGAGTTGAGAAACGTTCCGTTATCGATGTGTTGCTATCAAGTCTTCAAGGACTTCGTTCCAAGCGGCATACTTTGAACCATCCTCTGAATCTTGGACTATTGCATGGAACGGGATGTGGTGAGCAGTACCCAGTTAGACTTCTGTTAGATCTGATGGCGTGGCCGGATATGTGAATGTATCTCTGTGGCTTGCTTTTGGATCTTTGATGGTTTTTAGGATGGACTGCAACGAGCAGTCCCCGGTCGCATTTCTCTTTAGTTTCTGAAATTGTTTTCTCCCATCAAGCTTGGGATCCGCCGCGGCCTCGTAAAGTGTTGCAGGAGCCTTCTAGACAGATAGGTGATTATATTTTTATACTACACCCTTGAAGAGTAGATGACCTTGTCGTGGTTATGACTTTGGGTTGACCGTGTCTCCTTTGTAGTGGTTGTTGTTATGGTAAACCTCTGGATGGTATCAACAAACGGGCAACAATAGTTCTTGGCAGTAGACGTGATCCGAAGAAACTTCATTCTCGCGGAAACAAAATAGGTTGCAGGAATTACATGGGCGTCCATGGAAGCAAAGGGATTGGCTGGATGCGTAAGCGAGTAAACTGTCCACGACCACGAGCTTTGGAGAGATGGACCAAAAAGTGGAAACATTGAAGTGAAGCGGCTTCTCGAGATAATGTTGAAGCGGATTCTGGAGTGAAACGTTGAAGCGGAACGGCTTCTGGAGTGAAAGGTTGAAACGGAGCGGCTTCTAGAGCAAAAATTTGAAGCGGAGGGGCTTCTGGAGCGAAAAGTTGAAGCGGCTCTTGGAGAAAAGTTCGAAGTGCCAACGCAACAAGGATGAGAGCTTGAAATTGGCGCTGCATATTTGGTTTATGACAATCTAATGCCCGAATTCTGAATCCCTTGATTAATCATTCAGATGTTCATTGTTCCACTCCTTTTGAGTTGTGGCCATGTCCGTCTGAGCCTTAGCAAAAAATTCTTGTATTTCCATCAAATCAGCAATGGTAATAAGGGGTTGGATCCTATGGCTCCTCCGGTCTCTCGTTCTGATGGTGGAGTAACAACAGCTCTGGTGACGACTGGGAGCGTCACACTTGAAGAAATAATGGAGGTGGCGGCAGCGGCTCTGGCTATGGTGATTGGAGGTGTAACGCCTGAGGGAACGTTTCCTACGTCACTGGTGTTGGTGGTAGAGTCTGCGGTGCCGCAGGTGTTGATCATGTTGACAGGTGGTACATTGATGTCACTGGAAGGAACATCGATATCAAGGGCGTTTTCAGTGCCGGTGGCATCAGGGTTTGTTGCTGACCCAGACCTAAGCTCTACCATCTTGAAATTGGGATTAAAAAATGAAATTGGAAATTGGTATTGCAACCGAGAGATTAATCTCCCACTGTGGTCACCAATTGTTTGTGGATGAAAACCGTTTCTTCTGATTTTAGTAATTTCAGGTGTATGGGTGAGAAACGAATCTAAACCCTAAACAATGTACTGCACGAGAGTACTTTTGGTTCGAGAGATCAATCTGTACAATCCTGGCCTAAACCAAGAAATGGACGTTCCAGGCTTGCTTCGGTCACAAAGTGAAGGAGAAGGGTTGGTCTTAGGGATGGAACCGAAGAGAGTGTTGAGACCAGAATCGTTGATTATGAAGTTGTGGTTGTTTATGACTTGTATATGAAAGTAGAATTGGATAGCAAAATGGAAAGCTACCAGGTGATTTCTAGATAATGCATTGTTGCCGACCAAAACTTGTTCTTTGATGAAAATAGGTGAAGCCTATTTATACAAGTTATATTGAAACGTACCCTGGTCTCGTAGGAAGTGGAAACGATTGAGTGGTGGAAGAAAAGAGTAACGTGTAACCGTCAGACGTTATGTTTCCATGATGAAGGAAGTGATTCGTGTAACCGTCAGACGTTACACTTCCATGATGAAGGAAATGAATTGTTTACACCGTTAATTTTCACCACCACTAATTGTCTCACTTCATGACACTTTCTTGTAACTGGCGCATTGCACGCTGCACGTTGTAAACCGCCAGACCAATACTCTGATGAGCATCCCCCAGTTTGTGACATATTTGATGTCTCGAGTGTTTTCTTGGAAAACATGTAGCACTTTGTTACATGAGGCAAGTCAAAGTCAAGGGACTTACCGCAGGAAAATAGCATGTAAGGCTATTAGGCTCGTTTTGGCTGGTCGCCTAAAACTTGCCACAAGTTTGTCATTTCGGTAGCGAACTTCGGTGGTTGAGATCGCATCTCATGAAGAAGGGTGGATGTAACACCCTGTGTTTTTAGCATGGCGCATGCTAAAAGATGCGCCATGGCCCGAGATGAAGCTTCATCTAAAGTTTCTGTTGCATGGTACGCTGTAGATTGGCTTAAGGCCAATACCGTGCCAAAATGGCGCATTATGTTTGGAATTTGACCAAGGGCCAACGTTGCATCATCATGATGCATTAGGCCAGTTGGGTAGGTGGCCTTGAGCTTGTAGCGTAATCATTGCGCATTACGAAGACTATTGGCTTAGAACCAATATCGCACAATCATTGTGCATCAGGCTAGAGCGGGCTGGCCGAGAGAATATTGCATAATCATTGTGCAATACAGCAGAATGAGTGGTGCGTTATCATTGTGCATCAGGCCAGAGAGGGCTGGCCAAACGAATGTTGCACAATCATTGCGAATGAACAGTGAAGCAAGCATGTGATTTTGGTCCCTAAAACATACTTGTAGATATTCCATTAAGACATATATAGGAAGGGGTACTCGGTTGAAGGTGCATATGCGAATATGCGCCAAGTAAGATTCATAGCTTAGCCGGAAGAGTATAAATGATGCTTAAAGCTCATTTATAGTTGCGTAGCCTTGCGAAGAGGGCATTTGATGCTTAGGCATCACTATACCATGTCGTGGACCCGATGATGCATAATCATTGTGCATCTTGACGGAATGACCTACGGACCAGGACATCACCATTTTTGCTAGGCTACGACCTTGCAAACGAGTTGGTTTAAGTTTTTGTCCCTTCGAGGATGAACTTCGGTATGTGCTTGATCCCTTTAGAGTAGGTAAGGGTACGCACAATGAGTTGCAGCATTGCCGGTCAAGCATTTTGTCACTCATATCATCTAATTGTGAGATGATTGCGACATTCTGGCCTCTCATATCATCTGGATCGTTAGCTCGACGCAAGAGATGATTGTGGCCAAACTTGATGAGGCAAGTTGCATTCCATTCACTGAATGCTCATACTTCCTATCAAGGCATTCGACATAGGCTAAAAACCCGAGTTTCGTCATTTAGCTCAAGAGGAGTCCATTTTGATGGGAAACGACCCAAAGATCAAGACATGTGATCTAAAGATCCACATGGTCACCAGAATTTAGCCAAATTCCATCATTTGGGGCCTCAAAAGGCCGTTTTCGCCGTTTTAGGAAAGTTTTTGTTTTCTTAATAAACCCTTCGCAGAACAAGGGTAAGTTGGAACGGTGTGGAAGCTAAGCTAGATGCATCATGCTCCACGAGCATGCTTGCAAGGGCATATGGACGTGCATTTTCCTAGCCATAAGGCCCGGATCGTAGCATCATCATGGCGCGTCGGGGGAGTTACGGCCTGCAGGGCAACGCGCCAAAGGCGTAATTTCCCGGTCCGTCACAGTTGGCATCGTAGCAAGTTCCGGGATAACACTAAGGACTATGCGGAGTGGACTCGTCAAACGAGTATTTCTCCTTCAAGGGAAACTTAAAGTTGGAGAGTAGGCCAACTTTTGCGCGGAAATAATTCGTAATTGCTATGCCAGTTACTTGGCGAATCGATTTGAGCTTTTTTGAGTGGTGTGAGTTTGCCTGGCCTAAGTGGCACCCCACTTACGAGTGGATATCCGGAAGACCATCTGGTACAGTGGGTAGAAAATGGGACTGATCATCCCCACACGTTGGCACTGGCCAAGGGTGTGCGTTTTCTGGCCCAGCTAGCATCCCACTTACGAGGGGCAACCTGGATGACTGTCCGAGACGGTGGGCAACTAGAAACTGTTCCACACAGTACTGTGCTAACATCTTGGCATTTCGATGAAACCTTTCAACTTGTGAACCTTAGGGATTCCTGGGTGGTAGTGTGGACTTCCATCTAGGATACCTGGTCGAGATATCCTCTTGGCACTGGCCAATTGCGATTCTTGGTATTATGGTGGGTACTTTTGGATTCCTGGGCAGGCAGTATGGGACAGTTGCTCAGAAGGTCTAAATTGTTGTTCATGACAACTTGAAGAAACCCGTGATTTCTGAGCATCTAGTATGAGACTTTTGCTCAAGAATCCAAACCGAAGAGATTGTCCACAATAGTTTTTGTTTTGAATTTCGGGGACGAAATTCTTTAAAGGGGTGAATAGTGTAACACCCTGTGTTTTTAGCGTGGCGCATGCTAAAAGATGCGCCATGGCCCGAGATGAAGCTTCATCTAAAGTTTCTGTTGCGTGGTACGCAGTAGATTGGCTTAAGGCCAACACCGCTCCAAAATGGCGCATTATGTTTGGAATTTGGCCAATGACCAACGTTGCATCATCATGATGCATTAGGCCAGTTGGGTAGGTGTCCTTGAGCTTGTAGCGTAATCATTGCGCATTATGAAGACTATTGGCTTAGAACCAATATCGCACAATCATCGTGCATCAGGCTAGAGCGGGATGGCCTAGAGAATATTGCATAATCATTATGCAATACGGCAGAACGAGTGGTGCGTAATCATTGTGCATCAGGCCAGAGAGGGATGGTCGAACGAATGTTACGCAATCATTGCGAATGAACAGTGAAGCAAGCATGTCATTTTGGTCCCTAAAACATACTTGTAAAAATTCCATTAAGACATATATAGGGAGGGGTACTTGGTTGAAGGTGCATATGCGGACTATGCGCCAAGTAAGCTTCATAGCTTAGCCGGAAGAGTATAAATGATGCCTAAAGCTCATTTATAGTTGCTGATAGACACATTTTTGTGTCCGATTTGTCTCGATTCTATATATTGTTAGGGCTCATTTTTGTACTTATTATGGTGTTTTATTTATTTGTAGGTATTTTTGGCTAATAAACATTTTTGGAAAAAATTGGCTCGAAAAGTAGTCGAAAAGCACCCGGAGGACATTTGCTATTCAGACTCTCACTTTGGATAAGGGGTAACCTAATTACTAAGGGGCATCCCATTTCCAGGCATCTGCTAATCGCACCCCTACTCTGGATAAGGGGCAACCATCTTCAACATTCAAAAACCAGAAAATTGGCGGGAAAATAGTGCAGTTAAAGAACAGTTTTGGTGATCGTGATTTTGAGGAGTTTGAGGTCGATTAAACCTCTGATTTTCATAGGATAGACTCCTTATGGGTCTAGGAATCTGATATGGGTGTTTAAATCGATTAGAATGGGCTCAAACGACGGATTTTTCTCACAACAAGAAAATATGGAAAGTCACGTGTGTGACCTGTTTTAGGGAATTTTAGAGTGATTAAAACGCTGTAAACCTTCCCAAATATTTGTATCTATCTAAGGAAGAGTTTAGAATAAAAAGGAAAGCTCATAAACGCGTAGAAATCCTAAAACAAGAAATTGTCGCAACTTGGCCTTGAAGAGAAGGAAAGAGATTTTGGAAGATTTGGGAGAGATTTAATCGGTATTTTTGATATAAATAGATGTCTTGGGTCATATAAAAGGGGTGTCGAGAGTTTGGGAACTCTGTTTCTGCTGCTTCTGCTGTTGAAGAAGAAGAACAACTGAAGAACATTAACCCTCGGTAGACAGTCGCAGAAAAGTGTCGCTGTTTAACAGCTGAAGACATTAAGCTGTTCAGGGCAGTCTTAAATCAGCGACAAAGCAACAGTTTTTCTGTTGCAGTTCCATTGTAAAAATTGTTTTGCAACACCAATACACTGTTGCAAACAGTCTGTGTTATTACTTTTCACTCTTTTAATCATCTTTTGAGCAACAAACACATATTTTGAGATCATGATTAATATGAGGAGCTAAACCCCATTGCTGAGGCGATAGAGGAAGCTATTTTTCCAACAAAAAGTGGTATATTCTATTTTATCTTTTTACTTGCAATAATTATATGATTATTTGCCTTGAAATATTATTGAATATGATTTTTATTTGAGTGATTGTGATCTATTTTGATGGAGTATGCTCAGTTTTAAGACTTTTGATGCTTCATACTTGGTATTTACAATTATTACTTTTGAAAATCTACTTGTTTCAATATTTTAGAATCAAATTAAACAAGAAAATTGCATAAATATAAGTATTGGTTTAATCACTTTGAACTTGGAAAATAATGGAATCTTAGCCTTAGTGTTTCTTTTAGTATTGATATCATCTTTGATTGAGTTTGCTATAATTTTTAGTGAGTTTTCTATTTTAATATTAGGATTTAAGTATAATTAATATCCTTCACAAGTTTGAGAATCGAACCACTTTTACCACTATCTACAAATCACAACAAGAGGGAGAATTTTTATATAGGTATTTGGAAAGGTTCAATGATTTATTATACCAGTGTCCTCATCATGGTTTAGAAAAGGTTAAGCTAGTTCAGATCCTTTATGAGGGTTTAGATTATTCCACAACGACCATGGTTGAGTCTCTATGCACTGGTGGATTTGAAAACCAAACTGTTGATGCGGCGATGGAATTTTTTAATGAAATCGCGAAAAAACCCAGCAACGGGAAAATAGTAGGGCACCCCAGAAAACAATTCTTTTAAGTAGAGGAAACGTTAATAGGGTAGAAGGAGGGTATGAATCAGATGCCAGAATTGCTGCTATAGCAAAAAGGTTAGAAGCCTTAGACGTGGGCCAGACTAGTAGTAGAGTGGAGCCTTTTTGGGAAGGCCAGAATATTGAAGAGCAAGCCAATGCTCTTTATAATAACACTAGATTTGATAACCGTCAAAAGATTGACCCATATTCAGAAACCTATAATCCTGGTTGGAGAAACCATCCGAACCTTTCGTGGTCTAAAGGCCAAAGTCAAGGTCAGTTTAGTAATTCTAATGCTCCCCCAGGTTTCGGTTATACTAAGAATCCTTCAGGACTAGCTCAGTTTCAGAATCAGTCAGATAAGAAAATCCTAAGTTTAGAGGAATCTCTCGCCTTGTTAACTCAGCAAACTGCAAAATTCCAGTTATCCGTAGAACAGAGTCTACAAGCTAGTAACAGGATAGGACAAGAAAATAGTCAGGTTATTTCCGAGTTAAAAACCCAGGTTGGTCTGATAAGTGATTCTTTGAGAGAAAAAGGTAAGTTTCCTAGTCAAACACAACCCAACCCTAGAGGAGTTCATGAATTAGGTGCAAAACCATCGAATCAATTGAATGCTGTTCGAACCCTTAGAAGTGGTAGAGTTGTAGACAATAAGGTAACCATGCCCGATAGTGAACATACTGTAGTTCACCCCTCAAGATCTCACCTCTCAGGACCAGTAGCTGAAGAGACTGATAAAGTTTCTAATGATGTGAATTCGGTTCCTGAAAGGTCTGATTTTAGGCCTAGAGCCCCATTTCCTCAGCTATTAGTACCAACAAAGAAGGAATCGAACTTTAATGACATAGTGGAGGTTTTTAAGCAAGTTACCATAAACCTTCCCTTATTGGATGCAATTAGGCAAATTCCTGCTTATGCCAAGTTCCTTAAGGATATGTGTACGCGAAAGCACAAACTTAGCGTCCATAAGAAAGCCTTTTTAGCTAGTCACGTAAGTTCAATCATTCAGAATACCACAACTCCAAAGTACAAAGACCCGGGTTCTCCTACCATTGCTTGCACAATAGGTAACTTCCGGATAGAAAAATCGTTACTTGACTTAGGAGCCAGTGTGAACTTACTGCCATTCCATGTATACTTACAGCTAGGACTTGGTGAAATGAAACCTACTCAGATGACACTGCATTTAGCTGATAGGTCTGTTAAAATCCCTCGAGGTGTTATCGAGGATGTTCTTATTGAGGTCGACAAGTTTATTTATCCAGTGGATTTCGTGGTCCTAGATACCCAACCTGTCCCTGACCCAGAGAACCAGATACCTGTGATTTTAGGTCGCCCATTTTTAGCTACGTCTAATGCGATCATTAACTGTCGAAATGGTGTGATGAGTTTATCTTTTGGTAATATGACTATGGAGATGAACATTTTTAATGTCAGTAAGCAACTTCATGAGCTAGATGACACATGTGTTGAGGAGGTGAACATGATAGAAGCCTTAGTTCAGGAGTCATTACCAAACATCTTTTCTAAAGACCCATTAGAAAGTTTTTGATAGGCACATTTTTGTGTCTTATATAATCTCAATTGTATATATTATTAGTGCTCGATTTTATATTTATTATGGCTTTTTATGTCCCTGTAGGTATTTTTGGAGAAATAAGCTTTTGCGGCGAAATTGGCTAAAAAAGTGGTTTTTGCGCTCGTTGGAGAAAATTACTATACGGACTCTCACTTTGGATAAGGGGAGGTCATCTTCTTCATTTGAAATTTGAATTTTGGAGGAAAAATAAGAACAAAATTAGGGTTGAAGAATTGAAGGTGTTCTAGGGAGATTCAATGGTTGAAATCAAATGGGTTTGTTCCTCTTTGCTAAACAGGGCTGGTAATGGTCTTATTTTTGCCCAGAATTGGCTAGACAATCCGCATGAGATGAATCAAGTTTTATAGTTTTTGGCGGGAAAAATATGCATGCAACTGGCAGAGTTGGGGATTGAATTCGATCGATTTCCAGAGTGATTCAATGGCTGAAATTGATTGGGTTTACTCCCTAGGCCTAAACAGGCCTGGTGAAGTCTTTTGTTTGAACCCAAATTGGCTAGAATAACCGGAAAAAGAAATAGAAGTCAGGTTTTGCACGGGTCTCTGTAATACTTATTTTTGGAATTCTAGGAAGACTGAAGGCAAGAAACTCTTCCCAAAGATACATATCTATCTAAGGAAGAGTTTGAGATAAGTTGGAAAGCTCAGAAACGCGTGAAACAATTTTGGGAAGAGATTATTGTCGTAACTGCCAAGAAAAGAAAAGAAGAGATTTCGAGAAGTTTTGGGGAGATTAAATCGCTCTGTTGGCTATATATAAGTTGTTGGGAGTTCATAGAATGGAGTCGAGACTTTGGGGGACCGAGCTGAGGGCTTGGTGAAGCTGCAGAGGTGAAAATAAAGAGTTGCAGAGAAGACGTTTCTGCTGCTGAAGAACAACATCGTAGAACACTTCGCGACTTAGCAAGAAACCGTTACCTAATCTTTCAAATCCAATACCTTTGTAACAGCTTTGCAACAACTATTCCTGTTAGAATTTATTTGTAAGGGCAGCTTCCGTAACAGTGGATTCTATAACAACTATATCTGTTACAGATTCACTTCTTCAATAAAAACACCTATTTGAGCCATGATTAAATATTTTGAGCGTGTTTTTGACATGAGGATCTAAACCCCAACACTGGGATGACGGAGGAAGCCCTATTTCACAATCACTTGGTAACTATAATTGATTCTTTATGACTTTTGCACTTGTTTTAATCGATTTATGATTTTTTTTATTAGTTGTGATTTTGTTTGATGTCGCATGCTGGGTTTTAGGAACTTTTGATGCGTCATGCTTGTGATTTACATCTAATGCTTTATAAAATCTACTTTTGGCAAAGAAAAGAGTCAACAAAAGAGCTAGAATTGTTATGAGTCATCATATGAACCAATTGAATGTGATTAGTGGTGAAATCCTAAGTCTCAGTACCTCTCGATATTCGTGACAACCTTGTGAATATATTTTTAGTATTTTTATTCTTAGTTCTTAAATCAAACCTTTACACAATCCGAGTTGAACGAACTTTACTACCACTTAAAAACTACATCAATTTTTGGCGCCGCCGACGCGGATTTGTATTAGGTTTTAGGTTTTAGATTTATTTTATTTCTTTTAGAATTTTTGTTCTATTTTACGCCTTTGGTATTTTTCGATTCTTTTCAGATTGGAGCGAAGCTACAAGGAAAGAAAAAAGTACTATAAAAGGAAAGCATCGCCAAAGAAGGAAAGAAGAGAGGAATCCGAAAGGAGTGAAGAAGAATATTTTGTATATAGTTATTTTGTTTTATTTTTAGAAACTGTAAACAGGGTTTTAGTTTTTTTAATTTTTCTTTTTATTTTTGGACACTTTTTGGACTTTATTTTTGGACTGGACATTATTTTTTAAAACCCTACGGAAGGGTTAAGATTAAATATAAACTGTTTGCAGGGAAGGACGACAGTTACGATACTGTCTCGGCCCCTCGGGTATGTACACTAACATCGGAGACGGTGGCCTGAGTCGACTTCAACGGTTCATCGCCCGTCTGGTACGGGAGGTAAGACTCTATCCACCCACGAATCCCCTGTCAGTGGTTTTATTTTGTGTGACAACTCACACCCCTGCAATAGAATGTCAAACTGGTATTACAAGAGCCAATACAACGAATATCCGACTGAGTTTCAAAATGGACGTTACTACTTTGACCATAATGTGAATAGTGGTTGGGAACATCAGCCTTTTCAAGGTTATGGCTCATACCTTGATGAGCCCAATTACTATCCACACACGCACCGTTCATACGAGCAAAATTCTTATATTTCTCCTTTAGAAGAGTCCCTCAGGAAATTAGAGGAGTCGACACGTAAGTTAGCTGAGATGAATAACTTAGTTTATGACGAAAGAGAACTTTTTATAGAGGAATCCTTCAAGTTGATAGCTGAGACGAACGAAAGAATTGCTCGAAATAATCTTAATTTCCAATACGATGATTCCAATAGTACCCTTGAAAATGAGGATTGTTATTTGCATAATAAAGATGACGAGGATAAAATTGGTAACACTACTTGTTTAGATGAGGTTCAACCATTTTCATGTTATTATGATGATTATGATGTAGATAGTGTTGATGAAGAATTTGAAATATGTAGGCATAGTGATCAGGAATTTGTTACTCCAAATGAACTTTAGGATGATAGTGTTATTTCTGGTTCAGATCCCGATAATTTTAATGATTATTCACCTATTCAAAAGGAAGAGGATTTGATTAGAGATACCACTTCTTTAGATGATGCAGTATTTCCTTTTGATTACGAAGTCGATAATGGTTTAGAGGAACGAGTTTATTCTGAGAATACCGTTTTAGAGTCTAGTGATTTAGAAACAATGGTCTTAGACGAAGAAAATGAACTCGTGCAGCTATTAAATATGAGTGAGGATGCGTCACTTGAGTATAACCTAGAAGAAGCAATTGACTATTTTCAGGATTCCAACGATTTAGAAATTAAGGAAATTGTAGCTAGTCTATCTAGAGATACCCAAAACTCTAAGTTTGGGGGTGATTATCATTCTCCATGTGCCTTAACTCTTAGAAAGGTCCCTCACTTCGGACTTGACATATGTGCCTCAACCATTTTGCAATATTATCTTCATACACGTTTTCCTGAACCTAGTGATGTCCATAAGGAAGTTCAGTTGTTAGAAACCCATCCTCTGGTTGATGAGGTTGGACCAGGCTATGATACCAAGATCGACTTTGTTTCCCACCAAATATTTTTCAACCAATTGTGGGAACGTATAAATTTCAGATGTGTCAATTATTTAGTTTTGAGACTAAACCTAATCACTTTAAGAGATTAGGGTCGATACATTTGCTTAAGATTGACCACCAGTTTCATCGTGGTCGATTGTGTGAGTCAAAACTGATTGACTTTAAGGATCCTCAATTATTCAGGTTATTATTATGTGCTTTTAAATTTTTACTTGAGTTTCTTCAGACTCTAATACCTGAACCAGATCTTAGCTTTGAGGAATTCCAACCCATGAAAATGTTTTATTTGGACCCAGTTATAGAACCTGAACCTGAACCACAGCTAGATGTAGTTGTCTTAAACAGGAAACTAGACAAGGGTGTGCTTTATTTGTTTATTTTCTTGACAGGTTGCAGATTCCTTTTATTTGTGATAACTCTATTTGATTTTGATAACCCACAGAAATTTCGGCTATTACTTTATGATTCTATGAGGTGACTAATCCTTTCTTAGTCTGGCTGGAGACTTTAAACTTAGCACTTCTTGGGAGGTAACCCAACATTCATGCGACACGGTAATATCTTTCCTTATCTCTTTTGCTTCAAATGGTAACAGTTTCTCCTTGTTCATGCTTTTAATTTCATCTTTAGAACATTGAGGACAATGTTAGATTTAAGTTTGGGGGTATGGGAGAAACTTTTTAGTTGCAGTATGAATAAATAAACTCCAGAGCTTAGAAATTTATGCCTATTTAGGATTGCACTAACTAATCTAAGTGGATGGAAGCATTTTGATCGTAGGAGTTGAGGAACCAATCTGATTAGATGGCAACATCTAGAAGAGTCTATTCATAAAAGCACATAGCTCAGGTGTTAGAAATAACATGATAGTTATACCATATCTCGTTGAGTCCTTTTCACTTTTATTTTTATTTTATTTTATTTTGTTTTTAAACTATGTTTCTCTAAGTGATAGGTGGGGCCCACGATTCAAGTTGTTACCAATGCTAGGGTGAATTAGAGTGATTGAGTTACTAAGAAAAAAAAAAGAGACCAGACCAATTAGACCAAACGGATCAAAAAAAAGAAATGAAAAAGTTGAAAAAAAGAAAGAAAGAAAGCTGAAAAAAAATTCAGTGAGTAAAGTCGACCACTGGTTCCCTTGTATATGCCAGATGTGTCGCACTAGAATTAGGATTATCGATCACTGGTTCCCTTGTATATGCCAGTGTGTTGATATTAGTCAGACTAGTATCTCAATCCATTAGGATAGGTTCATTTTGGCGGAGGCCTTCAGACAGATATGGAAAACGCCGTTCACTTAGTAAACATCAAAACCATCTATGTTTTTCTATATATCCATCTTCTTGATCTATCCATGTGATTAGTTTTGACTCTAGATATTGATGTCCATAGTGCGACTATCTGAGTAGAGCTCTGTCACTTTATATGAATTTTAGTATGCTTGAGTGCAAACTCGTGTACATCAACTGGAATTTCGCATCAGGGTACTTCCTCCTGTAGTCAATAAATATGCCAACCAAGGAGATTCTTTAGTGCCTTCCAAGGTTCTGCCTAGATAGCTAGGGTCTGGAGTGTAAAGGTTTTGTGGGTATATCTCTTGTAAGCCCTCCGGAGACAACACTCCGCCACTAGGGACACTTAGGGGTTTAAAGGCTTATTGGGGGTATTTGATAGGCACATTTTTGTGTCTTATATAATCTCAATTGTATATATTATTAGCGCTCGATTTTATATTTATTATGGCTTTTTATGTCCCTGTAGGTATTTTTGGAGAAATAAGCTTTTGCGGCGAAATTGGCTAAAAAAGTGGTTTTTGCGCTCGTTGGAGAAAATTACTATACAGACTCTCACTTTGGATAAGGGGAGGTCATCTTCTTCATTTGAAATTTGAATTTTGGATGGAAAATAAGAACAAAATTAGGGTTGAAGAATTGAAGGTGTTCTAGGGAGATTCAATGGCTGAAATCAAATGGGTTTGTTCCTCTTGGCTAAACAGGGCTGGTAATGGTCTTATTTTTTCCCAGAATTGGCTAGACAATCCGCATGAGATGAATCAAGTTTTATAGTTTTTGGCGGGAAAAATATGCATGCAACTGGCAGAGTCGGGGATTGAATTCGATCGATTTCCAGAGTGATTCAATGGCTGAAATTGATTGGGTTTACTCTCTAGGCCTAAACAGGCCTGGTGAAGTCTTTTGTTTGAACCCAAATTTGCTAGAATAGCCGGAAAAAGAAATAGAAGTCAGGTTTTGCAATGGTCTCTGTATGACTTATTTTTGGAATTCTAGGAAAACTAAAGGCAAGAAACTCTTCCCAAAGATACATATCTATCTAAGGAAGAGTTTGAGATAAGTTGGAAAGCTCAGAAACGCGTGAAACAATTTTGGGAAGAGATTATTGCCGTAACTGCCAAGAAAAGAAAAGAAGAGATTTCGAGAAGTTTTGGGGAGATTAAATCGCTATGTTGGATATATATATAAGTTGCTGGGAGTTCATAGAATGGAGTCGAGACTTTGGGGGACCGAGCTGAGGGCTTGGTGAAGCTGCAGAGGTGAAAATCAAGAGTTGCAGAGAAGACGTTTCTGCTGCTGAAGAACAACGTCGTAGAACACTTCGCAACTTAGCAAGTAACCGTTACCTAATCTTTCAAATTCAATACCTTTGTAACAGCTTTGCAACAACTATTCCTGTTAGAATTTATTTGTAAGGGCAGCTTCCGTAACAGTGGATTCTATAACAATTATATCTGTTACAGATTCACTTCTTCAATAAAAACACCTATTTGAGCCATGATTAAATATTTTGAGCGTGTTTTTGACATGAGGAGCTAAACCCCAACACTGGGATGATGGAGGAAGCCCTATTTCACAATCACTTGGTAACTATAATTGATTCTTTATGACTTTTGCACTTGTTTTAATCTATTTATGATTTTTCTTGATTAGTTGTGATTTTGTTTGATGTCGCATGCTGGGTTTTAGGAACTTTTGATGCATCATGCTTGTGATTTACATCTAATGCTTTATAAAATCTACTTTTGGCAAAGAAAAGAGTCAACAAAAGAGCTAGAATTGTTATGAGTCATCATATGAACCAATTGAATGTGATTAGTGGTGAAATCCTAAGTCTCGGTACCTCTCGATATTCGTGACAACCTTGTGAATATATTTTTAGTATTTTTATTCTTAGTTCTTAAATCAAACCTTTACACAATCCGAGTTGAACGAACTTTACTACCACTTAAAAACTACATCAGTTGTTTATCCCATTTTGGTTTAGATTTTGACGAAGATAGCACTATTGAACATGTGAATGCTCTATTAGATTCTACCCCTGTGTTAGACACTGATAGATGGAAAGCTAGGTTCTAACCGTTACCAGTTTCTGAGACTACCCTAATTCCTTCTTTAGAAGAGCCCCCAAAGTTGGACCTTAAACCACTACCCGATACTCTGAAGTTTGTGTTTTTAGGCCCATCTGAGACTTTACCTGTGATTGTAGCTTCCAATTTGGATAGTGATCAGGAAATTAGGCTAGTAAATGTACTTCAAGACAATAAGGAAGCTTTAGGGTGGACTATAGCAGACATTAAGGGTATAAGTCCGACTGTGTGTATGCATCAGATTCATTTAGAGGAAGACTCCAAACCTTCTAGGGAGATGCAACGTCGACTGAAACCTAACATGAAAGAGGTAGTTCGAAAAGAGGTGCTTAAGTTGTTAGATGCGGGTATTATTTACCCAATTTCAGACAGTAAGTGGGTCATCCCTGTTCAGGTTGTCCCCAAGAAATCAGGTATCACTGTAGTCCAGAATGATAATAATGAATTAATCCCAACCCGAGTGACCACGGGATGGCGTGTGTGTATTGACTATAGGAAATTCTACAAGGTCACAAGGAAGGATCACTTTCCCCTTCCTTTTATCGACCAAATGCTAGAGAGATTAGCTGGACATAGTCACTATTGCTTCTTAGATGGCTACTCCGGTTATAATCAGATCGTTATTGCCCCAGAAGACCAAGAGAAAACCACCTTTACCTGTCCCTTTGGTACCTTTGCGTATAGATGCATGCCTTTCGGGCTATGTAATGCCCCTGCAACTTTTCAGCGTTGTATGATGAGCATATTTTCTGATATGGTAGAACGGTTCTTAGAGGTCTTTATGGATGATTTTTCAGTGTTTGGTTCATCTTTCGATGAGTGCTTGCATCATTTAACATTAGTGTTGACTAGGTGTAAGGAAAAAAATTTAGTGCTTAATTGGGAAAAATGCCATTTCATGGTTAAATCAGGAATTGTATTAGGGCACATCGTCTCTTCAAAGGGTATAGAGGTAGACAAAGCCAAAGTTGACCTTATTAAGACTTTAAAGGTCCCAAAAACCGTAAAAGATATTAGGTCATTCCTAGGGCATGCAGGTTTTTACCGTCGATTCATTAAGGATTTTAGCTTGATTTCTAGACCTCTTTGCAATTTGCTTGCAAAAGATGTTAAGTTTGTCTTTGATGATGCTTTTTTAGAGGCTTTTGAGAAGCTTAAAACTTTACTCACTACTGCCCCGATAGTCCAGGCACCTAACTGGAACCTACCATTTGAGATTATGTGTGATTCTTCAGATTATGTTATAGGCGTCGTTTTAGGACAACGAGAAAACAAATTACTTCATGTGATTTATTATGCTAGCAAAACTCTGAATGATGCCCAAATGAACTACACAACTACCAGAAGAAACTTTTATCCATCATGTTTGCCTTGGATAAGTTTAGGTCTTACCTATTAGGTTCTAAGATCATAATCTATACAGATCATGTTGCTTTGAAATACCTTTTATCTAAGAAGGATACCAAACCTAGATTGATTAGATGGATCCTATTGTTACAGGAATTTTCCCCAGACATTAGAGACAAAAAGGGTGCAGAAAATGTAGGAGCAGATCACTTGTCTAGGCTAGTTGCTAGTTCCCCTAGTGATTCCCTTTCTATAAGGGATAGCTTTCCTGATAAACAATTGTTCTCTGTATCCCAATCACCTTGGTATGAAAATATAGTGAATTATCTTGTTACTGGTCGAACCCCTCAACATTGGGGTAAGCAAGATCGTTCTAGGTTTTTAGCCGAGGTTAAGAATTTCTTTTGGGACGATCCTTATCTGTTTAAGTATTGTCCGGACCAGATTATTAGGAGATGTGTATCTGAGAGTGACCAGTCTAGTATTATCTCCTTTTGTCATGAACATGCATGTGGAGGTCATTTTAGTGCTAAGAAGACTGCTGCTAATATTTTGCAGTGTGGATTTTACTGGCCTTCGTTATTTAAAGATTCCCATAGTCATTGTGTTTCTTGTGAGCGTTGCCAGAAGTTAGGAACCATTTCCCGTAGAAATATGACGCCTTTGAACCCTATTTTAGTGATTGAGGTCTTTGATGTGTGGGGCATTGATTTTATGGGTCCATTTCCTAGTTCGTTTGGTTATCTTTACATACTTGTCGCTGTAGACTATGTGTCTAAGTGGGTTGAGGCATTTCCGTGTAGAACGAATGACCACAAGGTCGTAGTCCAGTTTTTAAAAGAGAATATACTTACACGTTTTGGTACGCCGCGAGCTATAATTAGTGATGGAGGTTCACACTTTTGTAATAGATCGTTTTCTCTTTTAATGAAACAATATAGTATTACCCATAAAGTAGCAACCCCATATCACCCTCAGACTAGTGGTCAGGTAGAGGTTTCCAATAGGGAAGTTAAACGTATTCTAGAGAAAACATTTAATCCAAATAGGAAAGACTGGTCGTCGAGGCTTATTGATGCCTTATGGGCTTATCGTACTGTGTTTAAGACACCCATTGGAATGTCACCTTATCGTTTATTGTTTGGAAAGGCATGTCACCTGCCTGTTGAGTTAGAGCATCGACCTATTGGGCTATTAAGAACTTAAACTTTTCACTTGACAAGGCAGGAGCTCAAAGAAAGCCCCAACTCAATGAGTTGGACGAGATTCGTAGAGATGCATACGATAGTGCTAAGGAGTATAAGAACAAAATGAAACTTGTGCATGATAGGAATATTTTACGAAAGTCATTTTCTTCAGGTCAAAAAGTTCTTTTGTATGACACTCGTTTGCATCTATTCCCCGGGAAGTTGCGCTCTCGGTGGACCGGTCCTTTGGTGGTCCGTACTGTTTTTCCTCATGGCGCTGTTGAGATTGAGACACCAGATGGTAGTAGTTCTTCGAAGGTTAACGGTCAGCGATTGAAGCCCTTTTTAGAGCCTTTTCCTACAGGTGATGTTGAGGAGGTCCCTCTGGAGGACCCTGTTTACGTTGATAGACCATCGAGGCGATTTTGTATGTTGTATAATATTTTTGTAGGTTTTTGGTTACACTTCACCCAGGTACTATCTTTCCGACTTCTCTCTTTACTATTTCCTCATGTTACTTATATTTTTGGTATTGTTCTTTGATTAGAAACATTGAGGACAATGTTAGATTTAAGTTTGGGGGTGGGGTAGAACTTTTTGTTACCTTTTCGTTGCAATAATTAAACTCCAGAGACTAGAAATTTATCCCTACTAAGGATGGCACTAACCAATCTAAGTGGATGGAAGCATTTTGGTTGTAGGAGTTGAGGAACCAATCTAACTAGATGGCAAAATCTAAAGATTCTATTCATAAAAGCACAGAGCTCAGGTGTTAGAAATAACATGATAGTTTCACCATATCTCGTTGAGTCCTTTTCACTTCTGTTTTTATTATTTTTTTGTTTTTAAACTATGTTTCTCTAAGTGATTAGGTGGGGCTCACGATTCAAGTTGTTACCAATGCTAGGGTGAATTAGAGTGATTGAGATACCAAAAAAAAAAAAGACCAGACCATCTGACCAACTGGAATAAATTCAATAAAGTCGACCACTGGAACCCTTATATATGTCAGTTGTGTTGACCTAGAGTTAGGATTATCAATCACTGGTTCCCTTGTATATGCCAGTGTGTTGAGATTAGTCAAACTAGTATCTCAGTCCATTAGGATAGGTTCATTTTGGCGGAGGCCTTCAGACAGATATGAGAAACACCGTTCACCTAGTAAACATCAAAACCATCTATGTTTTTCTATATCCATCTTCTTGATATATCCATGTGATTAGTTTCGACTCCGGATATTGATGTCCATAGTGCAACTATCTGAGTAGAGCTCTGTCACTTCATATGAATTTTAGTATGCTTGAGTGCAAACTCGTGTACAACAATTGGAATTTGGCATCAGGGTACTTCCTCCTGTAGTCAATAAGTATGCCGACCAAGGAGATTCTTTAGTGCATTCCAAGGTTCTGTGTAGATAGCTAGGGTCTGGAGTAAAAAGGTTTTGTGGGTATACCTCTGGTAAGCCCTCCGGAGACAACACTCCGCTACTAGGGACACCTAGGGGTTTAAAGGCTTATTGCATACGCTAAATGCAATCGACGATGCCTGCGACAGTGAGTTAGGATTTCATTTCTATTTTATTTTTGCTCGAGGAATAGCAAATAATAGGTCTGAGGGTATTTGATAGACACATTTTTGTGTCTGATTTGTCTCGATTCTATATATTGTTAGGGCTCATTTTTGTACTTATTATGGTGTTTTATTTATTTGTAGGTATTTTTGGCTAATAAACATTTTTGGAAAAAATTGGCTCGAAAAGTTGTCGGAAAGCACCCGGAGGACATTTGCTATTCGGACTCTCACTTTGGATAAGGGGTAACCTAATTACTAAGGGGCATCCCATTTCCAGGCATCTGCTAATCGCACCCCTACTCTGGATAAGGGGCAACCATCTTCAACATTCAAAAACCAGAAAATTGGCGGGAAAATAGTGCAGTTAAAGAACAATTTTGGTGATCGTGATTTTGAGGAGTTTGAGGTCGATTAAACCTCTGATTTTCATAGGATAGACTCCTTATGGGTCTAGGAATCTGATATGGGTATTCAAATCGATTAGAATGGGCTCAAACGACAGATTTTTCTCACAACAATAAAATATGGAAAGTCACGTGTGTGACCTGTTTTAGGGAATTTTAGAGTGATTAAAACACTGTAAACCTTCCCAAAGATTTGTATCTATCTAAAGAAGAGTTTAGAATAAAAAGGAAAGCTCAGAAACGCGTAGAAATCCTAAAACAAGAAATTGTCGCAACTTGGCCGTGAAGAGAAGGAAAGAGATTTTGGAAGATTTGGGAGAGATTTAATCGGTATTTTTGATATAAATAGATGTCTTGGGTCATATAGAAGGGGTGTAGAGAGTTTGGGAACCTAAGGAGAGCCAGAGAAGAAGAAATCAAAGCTTTACCGAACTCTGTTTCTGCTGCTGCTGCTGTTGAAGAAGAAGAACAACTGAAGAACATTGACCCTCGGTAGACAGTCGCAGAAAAGTGTCGTTGTTTAACAGCTGAAGACATTAAGCTGTTCAGGGCAGTCTTATTTCAGGGCAGTCTTAAATCAGCGACAAAGCAACAGTTTTTCTGTAACAGTTCCATTGTAACAGCTGTTTTGCAACACCAATACACTGTTGCAAACAGTATGTGTTATTACTTTTCACTCTTTTAATCATCTTTTGAGCAAAAAACACATATTTTGAGATCATGATTAATATGAGGAGCTAAACCCCATTGCTGAGGAGATAGAGGAAGCTATTTTTCCAACAAAAAGTGGTATATTCTATTTTATCTTTTTACTTGCAATAATTATATGATTATTTGCCTTGAAATATTATTGAATATGATTTTTATTTGAGTGATTGTGATCTATTTTGATGGAGTGTGCTCAGTTTTAAGACTTTTAATGCTTCATACTTGGTATTTACAATTATTACTTTTGAAAATCTACTTGTTGCAATATTTTAGAATCAAATTAAACAAGAAAATTGCATAAATATAAGTGTTGGTTTAATCACTTTGAACTTGGAAAATAGTGGAATCTTAGCCTCAGTGTTTCTTTTAGTATTGATATCATCTTTGATTGAGTTTGCTATAATTTTTAGTGAGTTTTTTATTTTAATATTAGGATTTAAGTCTAATTAATATCCTTCACAAGTCTGAGAATCGAACCACTTTTACCACTATCTACAAATCACATCAGTTGCGTAGCCTTGCGAAGAGGGTATTTGATGCTTAGGCATCACTATGCCATGTCGTGGACCCGATGATACATAATCATTGTGCATCTTGACGGAATAGCCTACGACACCATTACCATTTTTGCTAGGCTACGGCCTTGCAAACGAGTTGGTTTAAGTTTTTGTTCCTTCGAGGATGAACTACGGTCTTTGCTTGATCCCTTTAGAGTAGGGAAGGGTATGTAGGCAGCCGCAATGAGTTGCAGCATTGCCGGCATAACACTTTGTCGTTCATATCATCTAATTGTGAGATGATTGCGACATTCTGGCCTCTCATATCATCTGGATCGTTAGGTCGACGCAAGAGATGATTGTGGCCAAACTTGATGAGGCAAGTTGGATTCCATTCACTGGATACTCATACTTCCTACCAAGGCGTTCGACATAGACTAAAAACCCGAGTGTCGTCATTTATCTCAATAGGAGTCCATTTCGATGGGAAACGACCCAAAGATCAAGACATGTGATCTATAGATCCACATGGTAACCAGAATTTAGCCAAATTCCATCGTTTGGGGCCTCAAAAGGCCGTTTTAGGAAAGTTTTTGTTTTCTTAATAAACCATTCGCAGAACAAGGGTAAGTTGGAACGGTGTGGAATCTAAGCTAGCTGCATCATGCTCCACCAGCATGCTTGCAAAGACAGATGGCACATCGGGGGAGTTACGGCCTGCGGGGCAACGCGCCAAAGGCGTAATTTTCCGGTCCGTCACAGTTCGTATCAGAGCAAGTTCCGAGAAAACACTATAGAATGTGCGTATTGGACTCGTGAAACGAGTATTTCTCCTTCAAAGGAAACTTAAAGTTGGAGAGTAGGCCAACTTTTGCGCGGAAAGAGTTTGTAACTGCTATGCCAATTACTTAGCGAATCGAGCTGAGCTTGTTTGAGTGTTGTGAGTTTGCCTGGACTAAGTGGCACCCCACTTACGAGTGGATATCCGTAAGACCGTCTGGGACGGTGGCTAGACAATGAGACTTATCATCCCCACACGTTGGCACTGGCCAAGGGTGTGCATTGTCAGGACCGGCTAGCATCCCACTTACGAATGGCAACCTGGATGACCGCCCGGGACGGTGGGCAACTGGAAACTGTTCCACACAGTACTGTGCTAACATTTTTTCATTTCGATAACACCTTTCAACTTGTGAACCTTAGGGATTCCTGGGTGGTAGTGTGGGCTTCCATCTAGGATACCTGGTCGAGATACCCTCTTGCACTGGTTAATTGCGATTCTTGGTATTGTGGTGGGATCTTTTGGATTCCTGGGCAGGCGGTATGGGACGGTTGCTCAGAAGTTCTAAATTGTTGTTCATGAAAACTTGAAGAAACCCGTGATTTCCGAGCATCTAGTATGGGACTTTTGCTCAAGAATCCAAACCAAAGAGATTGTCCATAATAGTTTTTGTTTTGAATTTCTGGGACGAAATTCTTTAAAGGGGTGAATAGTATAACACCCTGTGTTTTTAGCATGGCGCATGCTAAAAGATGCGCCATGGCCCAAGATGAAGCTTTATCTAAAGTTTCTGTTGCGCGATACGCGGTAGATTATCTTAAGGCCAATACAGCGCCAAAATGGCGCATTATGTTTGGAATTTGGCCAAGGGTCAATGTTGCATCAGCATGATGCATTAGGGCAGTTGGGTAGGTGGCCTTGAGCTTGTAGCGTAATCATTGCGCATTATGAAGACTATTGGCTTAGAACCAATATCGCACAATCATTGTGCATCAGGCTAGAGCGGGATGGCCTAGAGATATTGCATAATCATTATGCAATACGGCAGAACGAGTGGTGCGTAATCATTGTGCATCAGGCCAGAGAGGGATGGCCGAACGAATGTTACGCAATCATTGCGAATGAACAGTGAAGCAAGCATGTCATTTTGGTCCCTAAAACATACTTGTAAAAATTCCATTAAGACATATATAGGGAGGGGTACTTGGTTGAAGGTGCATATGCGGACTATGCGCCAAGTAAGCTTCATAGCTTAGCCGGAAGAGTATAAATGATGCCTAAAGCTCAGTTATAGTTGTGTATCCTTGCGAATAGGGCATTTGATGCTTAGGCATCACTATGCCATACCGTGGACCCGATGATGCATAATCATTGTGCATCTTCACGGAATGGCCTACGGACCAGGCCATTACTATTTTTTCTAGGCTACGGCCTTGCGAACAATTTGGTTTAAGTTTTTGTCCCTTCGAGGATGAACTACGGTCTGTGCTTGATCCCTTTAGAGTAGGCAGCCGCAATGAGTTGCAGCATTGCCGGTCCAGCACTTTGTCATTCATATCATCTAATTGTGAGATGATTGCAACATTCTGGCCTCTCATATCATCTGGCTCGGTAGATCGACGCAAGAGATGATTGTGTCCAAACTTGATGAGGCATGTTGTATTCCATTCACTGGATGCTCATACTTCCTATCAAGGCATTCGACATAGGCTAAAAATACGAGTGTCGTAATTTAGCTCAAGAGGAGTCCATTTTGATGGGAAACGACCCAAAGATCAAGACATGTGATCAATATATACACATGGTCACCAGAATTTATCCAAATTCCATCGTTTGGGGCCTCGAAAGGCCGTTTTCGCCGTTTTAGGAATTTTTTTGTTTTCTTAATAAACCCTTCACGGAAAAAAGGTAAGTTGGAACGGTATGGAAGCTAAGCTAGCTGCATCATGATCCACGAGAATTCTTGCAAGGTCAGATGGACGTGCATTTTCCTAGCCATAAGGCCCGGATCGTAGCATCATCATGACGCATCGGGGGAGTTACGGCCTGCGGGACAACGCGCCAAAGGCGTAATTTTTCGGTCCGTCACAGTTGGTATCAGAGCAAGTTCTGAGAATACACTAGGGACTGTGCGGAGTGGACTCGTCAAACGAGTATTTCTCCTTCAAAAGAAACTTAATGTTGGAGAGTAGGCCAACTTTTGCGCGGAAAGAGTTCGTAACTGCTATGCTAGTTAGTTAGCGAATCGAGTTGAGATTTTTTGAGTGGTGTGAGTTTTCCTGGCCTAAGTGGCACCCTACTTATGAGTGGATATCCGGAAGACCATCTGGAATGGTAGGTTGAAAATGGTACTGATCATCCCCACACGTTGGCACTGGCCAAGGGTGTGCGTTGTCAGGCCCGGCTAGTATCCCACTTACGAGTGGCAACCTAGATAATTGTTTGGGACGGTGGGCAACTGGAAACTGTTCCACACAGTACTGTGCTAACATCTTGGAATTTCGATGACACCTTTCAACTTGGGAACCTTAGGGATTCCTGGGTGGTAGTGTGGACTTCCATCTAGGATACCTGGTTGAGATATCCTTTTGGAACTAGCCAATTGTGATTCTTGGTATTGTGGTGGACACTTTTGGATTTCTGGGCAGGCGATATGGGACGGTTGCTCAGAAGGTCTAAATTGTTGTTCATGACAACTTGAAGAAACCCGTGATTTCTGAGCATCTAGTATGAGACTTTTGCTCAAGAATCCAAACCGAAAAGATTGTCCACAATAGTTTTTATTTTGAATTTCGGGGTGGAAATTCTTTAAAGGGGTGAAGAGTGTAACTCCCTGTGTTTTTAGCATGGCGCGTGCTAAAAGATGCGCCATGACCCGAGATGAAGCTTCATCTAAAGTTTCTGTTGCGTGGTACGCGGTATATTAGCTTAAGGCCAACACCGCTCCAAAATGGCGCATTATATTTGGAATTTTGCCAATGGCCAACGTTGCATCATCTCGATGCATTAGGCCAGTTGGTTAGGTGGCCTTGAGATTGTAGTGTAATCATTGCGCATTACGAAGACTATTGGCTTCGCACAATCATCGTGCATCAGTCTAGAGCGGGATGGCCTAGAGAATATTGCATAATCATTGTGCAATATGGCAGAACAAGTGGTGCGTAATCATTGTGCATCAGGCTAGAGAGGTCTGGCCGAACGAAAGTTGCACAACCATTATGTGCACGCAATCATTGCGAATGAACAGTGTAGCAAGCATATCTTTTTGGTCCCTAAAACATACTTGTAGAAATTTCATTAAGACATATATAGGGAGGGGTACTTGGTTGAAGGTGAATATGCGGACTATGCGCCAAGTAAGCTTCATATCTTAGCCGAAAGAGTATAAATGATGCCTAAAGCTCATTTATAGTTACGTAGCCTTGAGAAGAGAGCATTTGATGCTTAGGCATCACTATGCCATGCCGTGGACCCGATGATGAATAATCATTGTGCATCTTGACGGAATGGCCTACGGACCAGGCTATTACCATTTTTGCTAGGCTACGGCCTTGCAAACGAGTTGGTTTAAGTTTTTGTCCCTTCGAGGATGAACTACGGTCAATTCTTGATCCCTTTAGAGTAGAGAAGGGTATGTAGGTAGCCGCAATGAGTTACAGCATTGCCGGTCCAGCACTTTGTCGCTCATATCATCTAATTGTGAGAGGATTGCGACATTCTGACCTCTCATATCATCTGGCTCGGTAGCTCGACGCAAGAGATGATTGTGGACAAACTTGATGAGGCAAGTTGCAATCTATTCACTGGATGCTCATACTTCCTATCAAGGCGTTCGACATAGGTTAAAAACCCGAGTGCCATAATTTAGCTCAAGAGGAGTCCATTTTGATGGGAAACGACCCAAAGATCAAGACATGTGATCTATAGGTCCACATGGTCACTAGAAGTTAGCCAAATTCCATCGTTTAGGGCCTCAAAAGGTCTTTTTCGCCATTTTAGGAAAGTTTTTTTTTTCTTAATAAACCCTTCGCGGAACAAGGGTAAGTTGGAACGGTGTGGAAGCTAAGCTAGTTGCATTATGCTCCAAGAGTATGCTTGCAAGGTCAGATGGACGTGCATTTTCCTAGCCATAAGTCCCGGATCGTAGCATCATCTGGCACATCGAAGGAGTTACGGCCTGCGGGGCAACGCGCCAAAGGCGTAATTTTCCGGTCCGTCACAGTTGGTATCAGATCAAGTTCCGAGAAAACAGTAGGGAATGTGCGGAGTGGACTCGTCAAACGAGTATTTCTCCTTCAAAGGAAACTTAAAGTTGGAGAGTATGCCAACTTTTGCACGGAAAGAGTTCGTAACTGCTATGCCAGTTACTTAGCGAATCGAGTTGAGCTTGTTTGAGTGTTGTGAGTTTGCCTGGCCTAAGTGGCACCCCACTTACGAGTGGATATCTGTCATGTCCCATTCTTATAGGGCAACCATGTATAAGGGAACCCTAGGTGTAATTATCTATGTTAGCACGTGTGACTGGCGCATATGCAGTTATCCTTTCCTAATATGTATCGAGTATGTAATTCTCTTTCAATCAATCAAGAAATGAATTGAAATGTTCTTTCTCCCAAATATCGTCTGTTCTCTCTATCCCTCCTCTATTTCATCTAATTCCACTTCTAACCCTACAATTTTCTTTCCCCCTTCTTCAATTATCTCTATCCTTAGAGATTATGAACTGTTTTTGTGCTACTTTGTAGTGTAGATCACTACAATTGGTATCAGAGTAATCGATTCTGAGACTGCTATCATGAATAAGTTTGAGACTGCACTCCTCTCTTCCGTGGAGACGATCTTCGCTGATCAATTGAAGGCTTTTGAAGAACATTTGTTGAAGAAGAAAGTGGGATCCGGTGATAATTTACTGGAAGCACCATCATACTCTAATTCTCAAGCTGATTCGAATAAGGTTTTTGACAACAAATTAAGTTTCAGTAATGGAATTGATTCACAATTGATAACTGATGCTGGAAAATTGAAGTATGGATCTGAAGACACCGGTTTAGTCGGAGCTGAGATTATCCATTGGAATATGATTGGGAACGAAGTTGAGGACAATTTGAAATCAATTCCACTTGATTCAGGTGAAGATTCAAGTTCAGAAACAGTATTCTCACAAAACCCTTCTACTCCTAGTCCAGCAGGTGAAGGTAATTTTCGATCTACACCAACAATTACTTACTCTAGTGTTGATGAATGTATTGTTAAGGAAGTTCACAAATATGATGGGAATTCAACATTTCTGGATTATCAAGAAGGTAAACCCTTCGTTTATGAACATGTTTCTCCTAATGTTGTTTTGAATTCTCGAGTTAGAAAGGTTGCAAATATTGAGGTCAAGGATTTCAACTGGTTAAACCAGAATTTCAGTGCAGAATTTCAGAAAATTGATGATTGGAAGTTTACTACAGATAAACCTACATAAAATACCATCCTACTTCGTCAATTTTATCAGGTTCAGACTACTTCTATTGTTAATGTTTCATGTGTTAACTATACGCGAATGATATTTGGTAGAGGAAGAGAGTTCGATGACCTTGTCTCGGAGTTAGATTCTGCTCATGGGTATTGTTTAGAACTACTGAGTATGAATTCTGAGTCTTTATTTTCTATTCTACCTAGTTTTGATTATGGTTATATGTTGTTCGATCGTGGTAAAATGTGTGAGACCAATTTGCGGAATTCCTATTCGAAGATGTTAGTTGCAACAAGTTCATATTCATCTTAGAGATTACTTAAATACATTGGAAGTAATAATTATGATATGGTTCTTTCGAATCCAAGTAGTTATGCGATTGGTGAAGTTGCAGTACTTGTGAAAACATCTCAAGAAGATAGTGATGATGGTGACACATTGATTGCTGGAAGGGTATTTGATCGAGGACGGCTACTAGAATCGATTGGGAATAGTTCTAAATTCTTCTTGAATACTCTTACTTCTGGTGTGTTGTTTCTTACAGGGTTAACCCTGATGAATGAGTATAATGTGAATATTGTTTATGAGCAGCTTTACAATTCGAAGGTGTTCACTGTCGCCAACAACCAATTGTCAAATGTAAAGTGTGTTGGCTGTAGCCTTGACTTTGATCGAACATTATTTGATCGTGGCAAAGAGCTGGAATCTATTGGAAGGTATGCGTATTATATGGGAAGTAGTTCTAAACTTTACCTGGATACATTCTGGTGTTTGGTGGTCCTTAAGGGGCTTATTTTAATGCCTAGACGCAATGCAAATTTTGTTGAGTTGATTCTTAAGTTGGGGTACCCTCTGGATTTGTTAATCGATTATTCAACTGTGTTTGTGTTTCTGAGCAATGGTGACAGGCAGGTCATTTGCAAGTTCCTTGAAGAAATGTTGCAGCTTGTTATTGGTCATTGCACTAAATTGACTAACCTTTTGGTATTCTTACATGTGTTTGTATTCACTTGGTTCTCCTTAAGTTTAAAGAAAAGGAGAAAACAATGTCAGAGCTATTATTGTTGTAAGGTTTTTAAGCGATGCGAGAAAGAATTTGTTACTGCAGGTCTAATAGTCGAAGCACTAAAACATGATGAGAAATTGTTTTAGTGCGGCGTGCAACGCGCCCATTACGAGAAATTGTCAGGAAAGACAGACGGTTAACAGTAATGAGAGTAGTGGGTGAACGTGTGATCAGTCCTCCCTCATAACGGAAACATGATGATCACCACCTTCCGCACAAACCCACTTCTCTACTACTTAACTTCATCCACTTCCTAAGAGATCAGGGTGCGCTCAATGACTTGTATAAATAGGTTTTCAACCTATTCAAACGAACACACAACACAAGTGTTATCAACACAAACATCCAGAAACCATTTTCTGATACAAGTCATAAAACAGCCACACCTGCATAATTCAACATTATGATCTCAAACACCTTCTTCGCTTCCCTCCCTAAGATCAACCCTTATCCTTCACCTTGTGACAGAATTGAATCTGTAACGGCCATTCCTTGGTTTAGGCAAGAGTCTTACAGATTGATCTCTCGAATCTAAAAGTACTCCCGTGCAGTGCATTTGTTTAGGGTTTGAATTCGTTTCTCATCAATACACCCAAATTTACCGAAAATAGTAGAATCAGTTTTTGCCCTCAAACAAAACCAATGTTCATGAACAGAAGCTTCACGGGTTTCAAGACCTTCAGGCTTGTGACAGATGGTATCGACTGCATCTTCGCACACGATACACTTCTTGAGATCCTTAACATGTCTATTTATGAGAGCAAGGTCAGAGTTAACCTTTTTCAACTCAGTTCTTAACATATCAAGGTTTTTTAAAGTATCAATAAGAAGCAGTTTTGCATCGTTAAACTGACCAATAAAATCTTGAACAACTTCAGCAGAAATCTCTTCATCATCTTCAAAATCTGAAAGATTATCAGGAGATTGAGTAGAGGTGTCATTGACTTCCACGAAAGATATTTTCTCCTCTTTTTCGAAACCAAAACCCTTATCAAGAAAACCTTTTACAAAGTTACAAGATCCTGAAGGAGATTCCATTCTTGACAAGAAAAATAACTGGAGTACACGTACTCTTCAAAAGTTGTTATTTAAGTGGTTTCTCAGGAAAACATATTTTAGGGTTTCCAAAGTTGATTCGTGATATGTACCATCTGTACCCGTAAGAACGAATACTTTGCCCATAAGAGAAAAGAACCAAAGCAACGAAGGATGCAATCCAAGAAGGCTGTTTGTAAAGCAATATTTTGCCGAGTTAAACCTTTCACAAGTCTTAGCTCGATAAATTTTACATTCTCACAAGAGAAAAATTTAGAGCATAAGAGTAGCAAATTTTGACACAAAAAATTTCAAACCGAAAAACAATTTGTCATAATACAAATACTTATGCAAACATGTTTAAGAAAATATCCAGAGAATCAGAAAACACTTTGCCATCAAGTATACCTGATTATATCTCACTCAACCAGGAATTTTTGTGAGTGAGATTTCAACTTTTGATTAATTAACACAAGTATGAACCTTGAGCTCATCAAATGAATGTTGTTTTCAGTAATATCTCTTGAAAAAGCGGGGGTCTAACAACCTCACCCAATATTTCGATTAGAAATATGTATGGACTAACTCCAATATACTTTCTAGAGAATCAACTAGACAGTCCGACTTAATCTAGATAAAAGTATATCAAAGAGTTAATATCTCAATCTCTCGATTTGATCTTTATGCAAGCAAATGGAAATCTGCGAGTCTTTATCAAATACTAGAGAGATAAATTTGAATGGTACCAAAGACCAATATCCAAGTATCAATCAATTTAAATCAACAACCAAAGGCTGGATATTCTAATTGATTGACTTTAACACACAACCTGTGATATTTCATTTATATAACAAAATATAATGCGGAATAGAAATAACACAGACACCAGAAATTTTGTTAACGAGGAAACTGCAAATGCATAAAAACCCCGGGACCTAGTACAGATTGAACACCACACTGTATTAAGCCGTTACAGACACTAGCCTATTACAAACTAACTTCAGTCTGGACTGTAGTTGAACCCTAATCAATATCACACTGATTCAAGGTACAGTTGCGCTCCTTATATCTCTGATCCCAGCAGGATACTACGCACTTGATTCCCTTAGATGATATCACCCACAACCAAGAGTTGCTAAGACCCAAAGTCGAAGACTTTAATAAACAAATTTGTATCACACAACAAAGTCAACGATGATAGATAAATCTGTCTCCCACAGATAAACCTAAGAGTTTTGTTCCGTCTTTTGATAAAATCAAGGTGAACAGGAACCAATTGATAACCCGGACTTATATTCCCGAAGAACAACCTAGAATTATCAATCACCTCACAATAATCTAAATCGTATGGTAGCGAAACTAGATATTGCGGAATCACAAACGATGAGATGAAGATGTTTGTGATTTCTTTTTATCTTGCCCTATCGGAGATATAATCTCAAGTCAATTATTCAATTGAAATCGTACGATAGAAAATGGCAGGATCAGATCGCTCAACTACAAGAGAAGTAGTTTCATCTGGCTTCACAATCCCAATGAAGTCTTTCAGTCGTTAACCTACAGGGTCTCGAGAAAAAACCTAAGGTTAAAGGAGAATCGACTCTAGCAAAACCAACTAGTATTATACATGAGGTGTGGGGATTAGTTTTTCCAGTTGCTAGATGTCTCCTTTATATAGTTTTCAAATCAGGGTTTGCAATCCAAGTTACCTTGGTAACAAAGCATTCAATATTCACCGTTAGTTGAAAAACCAGATTTAACCAAGCTAATATATTCCTACCGTTAGATCAAAACTTAGCTTGTCACACACAAATGAAATGTATTTCATTTAGGTTTGAGTAACCGTACCTAAACGTGTACACTTAGTTGGTTCACAAATAGTTAACCAATGGTTAGCCATATGAGTATTTCCATATTAACCATATTCATTTTCTTCACATAACTAGTTCAAACGACTCATAAGAACTAGTTGAAGAGTAGTTCAATTGCTTAGGTCTTTATGAATAGACATAATTGAAACAAAATCAGTTTGATTCACTTGAATCAATTCATGAACAATATAGCCACGGTTTGCAAATATTGCATTCCTTATTCATTTATTATTTAAGTTCATGAACTTCCGATTTGAGAAATATAACCGGCTTGGGTACGCGTACGGGTACGTGTACCATACCTACCGGATTTGAGTTTAGAAACCCAACAGAAATTTTCGGTTCGAAAACTAAGGTGGCTGGTTTAACAGTTTGCAAACTTACAAACTCGGCAGAAATTTTCGGTTCGAAAACTTCCGCTGGCATGCATACCCAACCTGTCTCCTTCACCAATACTGTATGCACACATATGCAAACACTTGGTATCTGGCACATGGATTTATACATTAATGTGTGAACGCACTATATATGCTTATATCCATAGTTGGTTACGTAATCTCAACTATATATTTCAATCATTGAAACATCCTTCTATAATGTTATAACAGTCGTTATTCACAACTATCGTCATCAAAGCTATTTTCAATATTGAAACGTCATCATGACTTTCATCACGGGTTAAGATAAAAAGTGGTTAAAGCGAAAGCTTACCAACACATATTTCGAGAAAAAGATAGGCGAGTAAACTCGGCTCGAAAAAGCAAATGTATATGTATGAAAACTATCATACTTATACGACTTTGTCTCAAGAGTAGGAGATAGAGTAGATAGACTTTTGAGTGATAGATAAGTTCAAGTCTCCACATACCTTTTAGTCGGAGTTACACTGGTTCCTTGAGTAGTTCTTCGTCTTCATAAGATGATCGCCATGGAGTCTGGAGCTCAACTACACTAAACTGTCCTAAACCGAGACTTAGCTATAAGTAGTCTAGAAATCAAGACATATAGTTTTGACAACTAAACTTGACAAACATGCTTGATATAGCAACGCATGCGAGTTCGATTGAGAAATGCTCTAACAATCTCCCCCTTTGTCAATTTTAGTGGCAAAACTATCAATACATATGGATTACAAAATAAATAAAACTTTGTAGCTTCTCGTCCATATGCTTGATCTCCTTGCTGCTTCGAAAATACTCGAAAACTTCGTCTTTTACAAGTACTCCCATGATTCCATAGATGTTCAATTCAGCATCATAGTTATTGAAGATCCGTAGCCATAACAATGAGAAAACAAAAGCTCGCAATCGTTGTCATACAGTGTCATAGTATTATTACACAGTATCAAAGTTCTTATATCATAACTTCGACAATAATACTATGGTGATATGTATCACTCCCCCTTAGTCAATACTTTGTCTCAACATGAAAACCACTCCCCCTTACATAATGATTCGAAAACCATATGTATTTGTAGTGTGAACTACATATTAATTCTCCCCCATTTTGTCAATAAAATTGGCAAAGGTACGAAAACGGGATCCTAATGAAATTTTCATGGAGACACTTCAAGACCAAAGAAAAGCACATATCAACTTGTGTAGATGCAATCATATAGCCGAAGCTAAATGCATTCATCGCGGAGTTTATAAAGATACAAGATAACTCCTCAAAATTCCACAGCCGCACTCCCCACAATGATATGGAAATTAAGTGCAAGTTCAAAAGAACTCTCCCCCATTTGATGTCATTCCCGAAAGACAACAAGAGAGACCTTACTCTTACAAGAAAAGAAGGATTTCTTTGGACACCAAAAACCATAAAGAAATGATTTTGTATCCAAAAATTTCTCAATCAAACTAATCACAAGAGAACCCATGATTAATTTATTTGGAATACTCAACCAAATTAATCACAAACAAATCTATGATGTGTTTAGTTGGAAATGCTCACATAAGAAAACTTATGGAGCCGCACAGTATATACATAAAATATGGATCAGAGAAGATCAATACTGCGGAATATACAAAGATTCATTCTATCTTCATCACTATTTGCATAATGACATATAATAGACATAATCTTTGTAAACAAAAGAGTTTAACCTATCTTCCATCAAAGAATTGACATAATAGGCTTAACTTTTGTTTGTCAAAAGTTCATCGATCTTGTATCAATACATGCATATCGTCATATGAAAGAGATAAATATTGACATCGTATGGGACAATAATAGTTCACGGACGCAAACACACATATACCATAACATATTGCAATATATAAAAACATAAAGATTAATACTGCAAACACCATCTTCCAAATCACTTTAGAATTTAAATAAATAAATCTAAAAATATTGCAAGATGAAAACGTTGGACATAGCTATGTGTACTCACAATAATAGCTATTTCAAACCCTAGTTATCCTTCTTAAATAAAAACAAGAATAAAAATTCTCTTAAGAAGTTTTACTAGACAATAAGATCTTTGAAAAATTCCTTATCATCCCCGAACTCCTTGTCGTCAACAACCATTGGTACGTATGGTTCATGGAGGAAGGAGTCAATACCAATAAACCGTCTTGGCCGATGATGTCAAACCAGTGCCTTCTGAATTTCTAACGATCTTAAAACACAAGCCTTTATTCGTTGAATCTCTTTTCTTGCCAGCTTCAACTCTTCAAGAATATTAGAAAACTTCTGAGAATTAAAGGAACTTCTCTTAGATTCCTCACATTCCTTCTTTTTCTTTTCGAAGTTGGAGACAAAAGAGATTTCTCTTTTTACTTGGTGATTGATGGCTTAACAACCATATTGATATCTTTTCCATCAGAAGACATGATGCTTGGAGTACTCTTATGCAACCGTTTTTTTTGTGAGAGGAATTCACAATCTCAACAAGCAGTCTTAAGATATAAAGAGTATCAGAGAAGGAAAAAGGAATGTAGGGTTTCGAAACCTTTGAACAGGTTCGTACACGTCCAACTCACAAACCTATAAAGAGTAGAATTGTCGATAATAACCATCTTCTTTTGGCAAAACGGTCCTTTCCAATATCAACAGTGATATGGAGAAATTCCAAAAACCAGACAACACAAAGTTAAAAACAAAACTAAGTTTTTTAAAGCATGTGGTGTGCAAGATCTTGTCTCTTTTGAACATGCACATGAGACAATATGCACATGACAACACAATCAAGTTTTGCTGTGGTGAACAACAATTTGTCCACCATGACCCTTTTGGTTGGAATTCATGGAACCCTGCCTTTTCTTATGTTTAGACCATGTTTTCTTCTCTAGTGGTCTAAATCTATCTTTGGAAACTAATTTCTTCGATGAAGATAAGATCTTACATACCTCAGCTGATTTCTCCGCTAATTTAAGCTTGGTAGCTAGACGATCTGCTCTTCGTTGAAGCTTGTTAACATATCTCATCTTGTGTTTGTACTTGAAACACTTTGAAAGTTCATGACCCTTGAGAGAACAATAGGAGCATGTCAATGCATAAGATGATTCAGGCGCATGTGAAGTGCAAGCTGCTAGGCACAAAGTAGATCCTGAAACATTAAAAATAGGATTTCCGAAACAAGGGTCAATTGATTCTTCCATCTTGATTGGGTTCTCTTCTAAAAGATTATCAAGATTGATGTATGTATTGCTACAATTATCAAAATCAATATTTTCACATAAAAAAGCAACACTTGACTTTTTGTCTTCATCGGAATCATAATTGTCAGACATCTCATCAAGTGTCACAGCAAGACCTTTGTTCCCAGTGTATTTTCTACGATTTGGGAATTCGTTTACAAAATGACCAAAACCCTTACACTTAAAGCACTGAGGCATATCCTCGTCATCTGTTTCATCAGCGTCCCTGTTTTTAGGAGGAATACGATTATGAGGTTTGACTGATGCCTTTGTCTTATCTCTGGAGAACCGTTTACTTCTCTTCAACAGAAGATCCCTAAACTGTCTTGTGATCATCGAGACTGATTTGTCAAGATCTTCATCTGATGAATCTGTCTCGGAGTGATCACCTTCAGAGATACACACATTTTTACTTTTATCAAGTAATTTTGTGTCTTTTAGTGCTTTGAATGCCACATCCTTAGATTTGGACGAGTGTTCATGATCAAAGATCTTCAGCTTCCCAACCAAGGTATTTCTGGAGAGGGTATCAAGGTTATTTCCATCAACGATGGCATGCTTCTTAGAATCGTATCTGGATGGCATCGATTTGAGAATTTTCAACACAATGTCCTTTTCAGGAATAGTCTTACCCAATGCAAAAGATGCATTAACAATTTCAGACACTTTGTGATTAAACTCATCAAATGAATCTTCATCTGCATACGAAGGTTTTCCCAATCGGAATTTAGGTTTTGAAGCCTGGCTTCCTTTTCACTAGCATTTCCTTCGAATACGGTTTCTAAGATATCCCGTGCATCTTTAGACCTAGTGCAGTTTGACACATGGTGCTGAAGATTTGGGGTAATGGAATGTATGATGGAATTCAACCTGTGGGAGTTTTGCTTTGCAGCAAGTATCTCAGCAGCATCGTGTTCGCCAATATTCTTTGGAACAGTAGCGTTACCTATTGCCACAACGGGAGCATCATAACCATTAACTACATATACCCATGATTGAAAATCACGCGCTTGAAGAAAATCTTGCAAAGAAATTTTCCACCATAAGTAGTTTGAGCCATCGAAAACTGGTGGTATGTTAATAGAGATAGCACCTCTTTCCATAGAGTCAGATCGTTACAAACACAGACTTTTGAGGTCTTGAACGCGTTTTCCTGCTCTGATACCAATTAAAAAAGCGGGGGTCTGACAACCTCACCCAATATTTCGATTAGGAATCTGTATGGACTAACTCCAATATACTTTCTAGAGAATCAACTAGACAGTCAGACTCAATCTAGATAAAATTATATCAAAGAGTTAATATCTCAATCTTTCAATTTGATCTTTACTCAAGCAAATGGAAATCTGCGAGTCTTTATCAAATACTAAATAGATAAACTTGGATGGTACCAAAGACCAATATTCAAGTGTCAATCAATTTAAATCAACAACCAAAGGCTGGATATTCTGATTGATTGATCTTAACGCACAACCTGTGATATTTCAGTTATATAACAAAATATAATGCGGAATAGAAATAACACAGATACCAGAAATTTTGTTAACGGGGAAACCGCAAATGCAGAAAAAACCCGGGACCTAGTCCAGATTGAACACCATACTGTATTAAGACGTTAAAGACACTAACCTACTACAAACTAACTTCGGTCTGGAATTTAGTTGAACCCTGATCAATATTACACTGATTCAAGGTACAATTGCGCTCCTTACGTCTCTGATCCCAACAGGATACTACGCACTTGATTCCCTTAGATGATCTCACCCACAACCAAGAGTTGCTACGACCCAAAGTCGAATACTTTAATAAAAAAATCTGTATCACACAAGAAAGTCTACGACGATAGATAAATCTGTCTCCCACAGATAAACCTAAGAGTTTTGTTCCGTCTTTTGATAAAATCAAGGTGAACATGAACTAATTGATAACCCGGACTTATATTCCCGAAGAAAAGCCTAGAATTATCAATCACCTCATAATAATCTAAATCGTATGGTAGCGAAACTAGATATTGCGGAATCACAAACGATGAGACGAAGATGTTTGTGATTTCTTTTTATCTTCCCTATCGGAGATATAATCTCAAGTCAATTATTAAATTGAACTCGTACTATAGAAAGTGACAGGATCAGATCGCTCAACTACAAGAGAAGTAGTTTCGGCTGGCTTCACAATCCCAATGAAGTCTTTCAGTCGTTAACCTACAGGGTCTCAAGAAGAAACCTAAGGTTAAAGGAGAATCGACTCTAGCAAAACCAACTAGTATGACACATGAGGTGTGGGGATTAGTTTTTCTAGTTGCTAGATGTCTCCTTTATATAGTTTTCAAATCAGGGTTTGCAATCCAAGTTACCTTGGTAACAAAACATTAAATATTTACCGTTAGATAAAAAACCTGATTTAACCAAGCTAATATCTTTCAACCGTTAGATCGAAACTTAGCTTGTCACGCAAATGAAATGTATTTCATTTATGTTTGAGTAACCGTACCTAAACGTGTACACTTAGTTGGTTCACAAATAATTAACCAATGGTTAGCCGTATGAGTACTTCCATATTAACCATATTCATCTTCTTCACATAACTAGTTCAAATGATTCATAAGAACTAGTTGAAGAGTTGTTCAATTGCTTAGGTCTTTATGAATAGGTACAATTGAAACAAAATCGGTTTGATTCACTTGAATCAATTCATGAACAATATATCCACAGTTTGCAAAGGTTGCATTCCTTATTGATTTATTGTTTAAGTTCATGAACTTCCGATTTGATAAATATAACCAGCTTGGGTACGCGTACGAGTACGTGTACCATAGCTACCGGATTTGAGTTTAGAAACTCAGCAGAAATTTTCGATCGAAAACTTCCGTGGGTACGCGTGTGGGTATGTGTATATAAGGTGACTGGTTTAACAGTTTGCAAATTTACAAACTCAACAGAAATTTTCGGTTCGAAAACTTCCGCTGGTACGCGCACCCAACCTGTATCCTTCACCAATACCGTATGCACACATATGCACACACTTGGTTTCCGGCACATGGATTTATACACTAATGTGCGAACACACTATATATGCTTATATCCATAGTTGGTTACGTAATCTCAACTCTACATTTCAATCATTGAAACATTTTTCTATAATGTTATAACATTCATTATTCACAACTATCGTCATCAAAGCTATTTTCAAGATTGAAACGTCATCATGACTTTCGTCACGGGTTAAGATGAAAAGTGGTTAAAGACACTACACCAAATTCCCGGAATAGTAACAGCAATTCGTAACGGCTTATGGACGTTACAAAATTCCCGTTACAGATGGCCGTTACAAAAATTTCGTAACAGGCATCAGCCGTTACTAATGTTTTTTAAAATTCGTAACAAATCCTTGTCGTACGAAATTTTTTATAGGCGTGCCGGCCATACGGTTGGTCATACCTGGGTCGTAACACTTACAATTTTGTGTGTGCCATTCACATGCGTGTCATTGTTTTTTCCATCCAAGATGAGTAATACTAGGATATTTCCTCCCTGAGTGTGTCATTCACATGCGTGCCTTTTCCTCCCATACCTTACAGGGGGTTAGTCCTCGAGTGATTTCTGGGGAGTTGAGTGTATTTTAAATCTCAGGAATTTTGAGAGATTTTGAGAGAGTGTAGGGAGTTTGAGAGAGTTTGGTGTTTTTGAGTTCAGGGAGTTTGGGGGAGTGTAGGGAGTTTGAGAGAGTTTATTAGAGGGAGTTTGGGGGAGTTTGAGAGAGTTCACTCCTAACTCATTCTCTTTTAAGAAACAATAAACCCTCATTTGTAAATAACATTGATCTTTAATCAAAAGAAAAAAAATAAATGAAAATGATTATTTCTCTGTATCAATAGTATGTTATTTTGTGCAACGAGATAAATTTTTTTCCCTTCAATTTAACGGTCTCCATACAATTCTAACTCCCTTTGTTCACGAACATTTTTCCACATTTTCTTGTTGAAGTTTTTACTAACTGTCCAGCGAGAGCGACCAAATGTGTCACGTATTGTGATGGAATTAAAATTTGGTTCAAAATCTTTTCTCCGAGCTATAGCATTTATTGAATCTTATTTATTTCTAAAATTAGGGTTCTTATTTGGGGTGGTTAAGGGAGTAGTAGTTGGTTATAGGTGGTGATGGTAGTGGTGAGAAAATAGTTTTGACGGTGGTTGCAGAAGTGGTAATGTAATTCAACTCAGGGAAGCGCTACTTGTGAAGACTTCTACATTTTTTTTTTCTGGTGCATCTTACGGGATATGTAGATCTAAACAAATCTATATATCCACACGTTTTCATGGACTCTAGATCACTATCCTAATATTTTCCTAGAAATGTTTCACCGTATCATAATGGCCATCATCTGACAATCGTTTCATCATTTGGGAACAACATTTTTGTTGGTGAGATTTGAGAAATCCGTATGATTTGAAAAGAAAGATTTTGAACCAAATTTGGTTGTGAGACCAAAATACACTAAAATCTCTACTCTTTTGAGAGATTTATTGTGAGACCAAAATACACTAAAAACTCCTTCGAACTCCCCAAAGCAACCAACTCCCTAGTATTGTAGGGTTTTATGACTAACAGGGAGTTCAAGAGCTTTTTTTAAACTCTTCAGCGACTAACAGGTGTTTTCTAGGGAGTTTAGGAGACTCCTCTAAACTCCTCCACGACTAACGGGGATTTGGAGAGACTCCCTCAAACTCCCTCAGAACTAACAGGAGAAACCCCAAATACATTAAAATCTCTCGAAGTCTCCCACGACTAACCCCCTGTTAGTGAATCGATGAATCGATTTTTTTCATTTCTCATTTTCTTTCTCTTTTCTGCTCCTGCCTCTCTTCTCTTCAATCCCTAAAAAGATATCAGAGAAACCCTAGTGAAACCATTAGCTGAGAAAAGCTTAGATTCATATTAGGAGTGAACTGGAATCACGATTCTAGATCTGTATTAAGGTTTCAAAATAAGTTCATCAGAAAGAGAAAAGACAAACCCTGGAACCCAGTAAACCAAATCTGTAATCGGATTGTTTAGGTTTGTAATCGGATTCATCCAGTGAAGTAAATAGGTATTAATTTTATGAATTCGCTTAATATCTGTTAACCCTAAAGAAATAATTTTACTTCTGTGTTTTTGATTGATTCCTTTCTCACTAAAATTTAATTCTTCTGATTTCGGTTTGAGCAATTTTTCAGGTTTTTGATGAGATTGATGTTGATATTATTACTTCTAAGGTATTCAAACATTATTGCTTCCTCTAATTTCAGTTTCTTAATTTATGTTTTTTTTCTTAAAAACATTTTTCCTGCTGATTTGGGGTTTAGATATGTGGATCTGGGTACTTTACTAATCTTTTTTTGTATTTTTTCTTTTCTATGTTTTAGTGTTGCTGGTGGTGGTGTTGGTATATGAGGCTTTGTGTTCTCTGGTGGAGTTGCAACAGCTTCAGGTGGAGGTGGTTCTATAGGGGGTTGAGTAGACTTTAAAGCAGAGGTATAAAAAATGAATGATTAAGATGATGAAGAAGATGAGAGTGGCAGGGAGGTTTATTCTTTGAAACCTTTAAGAGTAATATTTCATTATTTCTTTGAAGTCGTTTAAAATTATTAACATTTTTTCTAATTTAGGTCGTTTGATTTTGCAGGAAGATGATAGGTATAAGGAAAAGCAGCTCTAGTCCCCTTTTCATTTTGGTTCTCTAGATGTTTCTCTTAGTAATTGTGCTGCTTAATTCTCAGTTTTCAAATCAATATATATTATGTTTTATGTGATGAAGAATATTGGAGCAACATGGTCTCACAAAAGAAGAGGTACAAAGAGATACGAACGACTTATCGGAAGAAAGTAAGTTAAAAATACTTTATGATGTTAGATGGATTTAGACTTTGTTGTGTATTCAGTATTGGAGATTTGGATTTGTGATTTATGAGTGAATTTTTTTGTGATGTTGGTAGGTTTGATGGTAAAGAGGTACAAAGAGATACGAAACTCTTACCATGTAAGATTGTGAAAAAGGAAGGAAAGTTTTATGTTGAGGACTTGAGGTTAAACTTAAGGATGGGGAGACTTGAGGTTTTCAGTCCTGAGGAAATTAGTGCTATGATTCTAACTAAGATGAAGTAAACAGTTGAAGCTTTCCCAGGAAAGAAAGTTAAGGATGCAGTCATTAGTGTACTTGGTAAGGACAAATCAAATCAAATCAGGTTTGATTTTGCAATTTATTATGTGGATTTTTGAAATGTGGCTTATTGGTTATGCTGTTAACAACATACTTCAATGATGCTCAGAGATAGGCTACCAAGGATGTTGTTGCGATCGCTGGATTAAATGTAGCAAGAATTGCGAGGACACTTTCACCACCAAGAGAGGTTGCAAGGCCTGAATTGCTGAAGAACAGTTTTCCAGTGGGTTACCGTATATGGGTATAATTCTGACTTTCTTTTTACTGTGTTTGCTTTGTTTATATTGCAGCAATTTGGGTTTGTTTATCTTGTTTTGTGTATAAATAAGTATTGAAAAGCTTAATTTCGTGTTAATTGATTTTAAACTTTAGAAGCTTGGATGTAATTGATTTTGAGAATTATGATGTTGTGACAGCGTATGCTTTTCTTTGCAGCTGGGTAATTATATTTTTTTTCTCTACAGTCGGATCTGATGAGATTTTATAGGTATATTTCAAATGCTAAAAGCTTCTTTTCACCCTTCTGCTTTGTAAACCTTAAGTTTACATTAGCTTTTGAAACTGTTGCACCACCACTGACCATTTCCTTTCAGTTTGAACTATTCTTGGCTAGTATTCAAATTTGCAAATTGTTATACTCTGTGGAAGTGAATAAATATGTTTCATTTTGGTGTTCTTATTTCACTTACTCTAAATCAACTGATACTTACAGCAGTTGATGACCACCTACGCTAGAAATGCACATTTAGCTTAGTCAAGTCTACTTTCCAGGAAAAGTAAGACATTTTCGAGTTTCGTTACATAGTTATAAAAATATGTAAAATCATTGTGCCTTTTCTTCTTGGCCAGATTTCATCTAGGGGATACCAATTTTGTTTTGCGCAAGTTTGAAAAATGTGGGCTTTTATTGAAGCATGTTCCTGGCCCTGGTGTTGCTAAACTGGATTAATATTCTCTATCAGGTTCTTCTTCTTTTCCTCATCTTACCTTCACGATATGAATTTGGGTTATTATTTTTGTTCATTTGAACTATTCTTATATAAGTTAGAGAATTATGCATACATTTGTCCCGTATAATATGTTTATCCAAATTTCATCTGCGTGGTAATATTTAGCTTCATCTATTGGATAGTGGTTCACACATGACCTTGCTTTGATCCTGCATTAGCTCCTTTCCATTGTATTTCTTTTTTGTTCTTTTAACTACTTCTACAAAATCCAGCAAGCATCAGGTTTTTAACAGCCTCACCTTACGATATTGTGTTGTGTATAGTTGTATGGCATGCCCTTTTCACATGTTCATTCATTGTTATGTTTATTCATCTTTATTATTATATCGAAATATATTACCGGCCAATTGAATATGACATTATGGAGGCAATTTATACTCAATTCTTTATCAGTAGGTGATTGAATTGCTATTATTTATGCCCTGTACTTGGTGTTACTTTTTCAGGACCCGATAACTTGGACAACTTGAGGAAACTTGCAGAACAATTCCAGAAGCAGATGCGTGGTGGTGCAGGTGCCATTCCAGGAACAATCCCTGAGGAGGATGACGATGACGTGCCAGAGCTTGTGGCTGGAGAGACATTCGAAGCCGCAGTCAACGAGGAAAAAGCAGCTTCCTAGATATATTGTAAGGGAGAGCTAAAATATTATATCCCTACAATTTCTGTTTTTGACATTATCTATTGTCTTGAAATTTTTAGTGCTCTCTACCGCCTGTTTTTTTTTTCCTATTAGGCTCTTCTCTCCTTTCTCTTGGTAGCAATCAAACCATGTTCATGGGAAAATTACCCTGTTAAATAGATTTTACACCCTCGAGCATTATATGTATCTGTCCTGTTTTAAGAATTGATAGTCTTGTCATTGTTGCAAATTTTCTTATGCATTTGAATTTTGTCGTGAACTGCTGTTACTCTTCACTCCCTAGACATTGTTAGTAAGAAAATCTGATGGATCTATACTCCCCTACAAGATCACATCTCAGTTAATCCCCTAATGGATCACATCACATCTTACCTGTATGTTTCCTGTATGTAGAATACTTTTCTTTGGCTTTCCATTTTTTGACATGTTCTCAGCCATGGTAATATCTTTCAGTTTAACCTAGGTGGTTCCTTGGGTGAATAAGGTATATGTTATAAGCTTCGTGATATCAGAATAGTTGTATATACTGAAATTTGATTGGTGGTTTTAGGTGGAAACAACTGAAGAACTTAGGAGGAAGAAGAAGAAGAAAGAAAGAAGAGAAGGCTTGTCATTGTTTTCTCAGTTCCATCTAAATTAGTGTTTACCAACTCTTGCTGCATTGAATTGATTATGATGATTTTTGATAGGCTGAGATAATTGAAGAGGTTGCCGTAATGTCTTTCTTTCTTTCCTGCAAAGGAGCAAGATTGTGCTTAATATCGTCGAGATAGGCACCGGGGATGAGCAGCTGGACCAATCAGATTCTATGTAGGAAGTTAGTAAGTTTCTATGTATTGCATTAGAAATTTGGAACTTAATTTCTATCTATTCCCTTAGAATTTGATACTTAACAAAAATATTGGTACTTAGAAGAATTTGTGTACTTAACAAAAAAAAATTGTACTTAGAAGAATTTGTGTTGTTTTCCGACATGAATTGGTTGAATGTAGTGTAAATTGATTGTTGAATGTGATATGAATTGATTGTTGAATGTGGTTGATATGAATGGTGGATGCAGGTTAATAGAAATTCCGGCTTATTTCCGGCAGAAAATGAACTGCCGGTCAATCTTGACTGGCAGTAATTTTTTTTGCTGTTACAAAAAAATCATAACGGCTAGGAGATGTTAGGACCTCGTTATTACAAAATAATTCGTAACGGCCCTGAGCTGTTACCACGTGTCAATTCGTAACGGCTTATACTGTTACTAAGGCCGTTACAAAAAAATATAACACCCACTTTTGCAACAGACATAAGCCGTTACAATCCGTTTTAGTAACGTCTTAGTTCTGTTTCTAATCCCAGAATTTGGTGTAGAGCGAAAGCTTACCAACACATATTTCGATAAAAAGATAGGCGAGTAAACTCGACTCGAAATAGCAAATGTGTATGTATGAAAACTATCAAACTTATACGACTTTGTCTCAAAAGTATGAGATAGAGTAGATAGACTTTTGAGTGATAGATAAGTTCAAGTCTCCACATACCTTTTAGTCGGATTAAGTTCCACTGGTTCCTTGAGTAGTTCTTCGTCTTCGTAAGATGATCGCCATGGAGTCTGGAACTCAACTACACTAAATTGTCCTAAACCGAGACTTAGCTATAAGTAGTCTAGAAATTAAGACATATAGTTTTGACAACTAAACTTGACAAATATGCTTAAGATGGCAACGTATGCGAGTTCGACCGAGCAATGCTGTAACATCTCTTTCTCCTAATCTTTGGAGGAAAACCATTTTTATGTGAAAAGGTATCATAAAATTTACTATCATAAAAATACGACGTATAGTAAGTATTATTACCTGAAGAATTTTGACCAGAGGGAATTGACAGCCTGTTAATGATTTCTTTATACCCTTCAATTATTAGATTTAGGTTTTCTTCCATATCTCCACTTTTGCTTCCTTCTTATGGTACCTTTTTTCACATCAAGAACAACATTATCTCCCTTATTAATAGAAGAAGATGCTTGAGTTCTTCTTGGACGAATTGGTTTAGGAAGACTGTTTCGTAATTGAACATTTGAGGAACACATCGAACTGACTTTCCTGGTAGGGTACACAGGGTGAGTACTAAGAAAAATTGGTCTATACATACGAATGTCAGTTACACCTTTGAGAATTAAATCTAAGGTGTGTTGAAGACGAACAATAAAATTGTCATCAACCTAGAATTCCTCTTTTGTTCACCATGTCCTTTTATATCAAAAAAGAGACACACTTTCTGATCACCTGAGTGATTAGACAGAACAGTCTTGACACCATCGTTGGGAGATGTCTTCCTTCCATGTGATGTGGATATTCCTTGATTAGAGGAAGACACAAGCACATCATTTTTAACAGGAAGGGATTTCGATTTTGCTTTTGGAACAGAAATTTTCCAGTTAAATCAGAAGCAGTTGATATAGTGGACTCCTTGAAACATCCTTGAATAGAGAGTTTACTCAAAGGAAGTTCAATTTCCAAAGAATCCTCTTTGAGATTTTTCTCAAGCAGAGTTCGTGAAGAACAAACTGAGGCGTTTTCCCCTCGAAGTACTTTTAGAAGAGATCCACGCTCATTTACCATACCAACAAGAGTATTGACTTTGTTACAAACGGTTGACATCATCATCCTAAATTCTAACAAGTTTTAGAATCACTGCACTATCTTTAGATGCCTCCCTTTCAACTTCAGAGTCAGACTCGTCAGTAAGGTAATTCGGGTAACACTTGTCAATGGAAGTCTGTTTCGTTGGAAAATTAGGTTCATCTATATTCAAAATTGACAAATCTTTCTCTTTAATAGATTTCATAGAAACAGACCTTTTATTTCTGGTAATGCATTTATCAGAGATAACACTTATGTCCATATTCAGATCGCTACAAACATAGATTTATGAGGTCTTAAATGTGTTTGCCTGCTCTGATACCAATTGAAAAAGCGGGGGTACAACAACCACACCCAATATTTTGTTTGGCAATCTGAATGTAAAAACTCCAATATACTTTCAAGAGAAACAACTAGACAGTCAGACTCAATCTATAAAAAAAGTATATCAAAGAGTTTATATCTCTATTTCTCAATTCAATCCGCAATCAGCTAATAGGAATTTGTGCGCCTGATTGAATATAAGAGAAATAACTTGAAAGGTACCAAAGACCAATGTTCAAGGATCAATCAATTTCAATCAACAACCAAAGGTTGGATTTACCAATTGATCGATTCAACAAACAACCTGTGATATTTCAATTATATAACAAAATATAATGCGGGAAAGAAATAACACAGACATCAGAATTTTGTTAACAAGGAAAACCGCAAATGCAGAAAACCCCGGGACCTAGTCCAACTTTAAACACTACACTGTATTAAGCCGCTACAGACACTAGCCTACTACCAATGAACTTAGGACTGGAATGTAGTTGAGGCCTAATCAATCTCACACTGATCAAGGTAGAGTTGCGCTCCTTACGTCTCTGAACCCCGACAGGATTCTACGCACTTGATTCCCTTAGCTGATCTCACCCACAACCAAGAGTTGCTATAACCCAAAGTCGAAGACTTGATAAACAAGTTTGTCTCACACATAAAAGTCTATTGGAATAGATAAATCTGTCTCCCACATAAATACCTACGAGCTTTGTTCCGTATTTTGATAAATCAAGGTGCACAAGAACCAATTGATAAACCATACTTATATTCCCGAAGAACAACCTAGTATTATCAATCGCCTCACAATAATCTTAAGCGTATGGTAGCGAAACAAGATATTGTGGAATCACAAACGATGAGACGAAGATGTTTGTGACTACTTTTAATCTTACCTACCGGAGATAAATATCAATAAAATCTTAGCAAAGATAGTACTCAATCACGATAGTAAAAGTAAGATCAGAACACACAACTACAGAGAAAATAGTTGGGTTTGGATTCACAATCCCAATGAAGTCTTCAAGTCGTTAACCTACAGGGTTTCGTGAAAAACCTAAGGTTAAAGGAGAATTGACTCTAGTCGCAACTAGTATCACATGGGAGGTGTGGGGATTAGGTTTCCCAGTTGCTAGAATTCTCCTTTATATAGTTTTCAAATCAGGGTTTGCAGTCTAAGTTACCTTGGTAACAAAGCATTCAATATTCACTGTTAGATGAAAACCTGATTAGATTCAAGCTAATATATTTCAACCGTTAGATCGAACTTAGTTTGTTATACACAAATGAAATGTATCCTCATTTAGGTTTATGTAATCGTACCTAAATGTGTATACCATATTGGCTCAACAGTAGTTAACCGAGGTTAGCTATATGAACACTCTCATATAAACCTTATTCATCTTAACCATAACTAGTTCAAATGACTCAAATAAAACTAGTTAAAGAGTTTTTCAATTGCTATATTCTCATAGAAGTATATAATAACACAATTAAAGCAAAATCGGTTTAATTCACTCGAATCAATTCATGAACATTACAGCCAGGGTTTGCAAAGAATGCATTCCTTATTATATAAATGTATTTGTTCATCTCACAACCGATTTTAGAACTTTAACCACTCAAGTACGCAAACGGGTACGCATACTTGAATAGCCGGGCCAAATTTGGTTTTCGCCAGTATGCGAACAGGTACGTATACCTCCAAACCCAGCAGAATTTTCCGGATATGAACCTTATACCAGTATGCGTACATGTACGCGTACATAGGTTCTCAGACTTCTCAAACCAACATATATGCATACGGGTATGCGTACTATGGTTCCCGGGCATGGATCATACATATGCAAGAGTGTATAACATGTCTACAATCCAACGTTGGGTAATTGTTCTAAACTCTATTTCAATCATTGAAACTTTCTTAGAGGATGTCAATAGCCATTTTCACACACTATTAACATCAAAGTAATTTTCAAGTTATTGAAATAATCATAACGAAACATTCCAAGTCTACACCAAATGATTCTATCATACAAACCATGTAAGATGTTACTCAACGATTTTCACATGATCATCTTTTGACTTTCTTCAAGAATATAAGATGAACTTGGTTGAAGCGAAAGCTTACCAACACATATTTCGAGAAATATGTAAGCGAGTTAAACTCAGCTCGAAATCTCAAATGTGCATAATCGAAAACTATAGTAATACAATTTTTGTCTCAATATAGGAGATAGCGTAGAAATAGACTTTCCAAATGATAAATGAGTTTTAGTCTCCACATACCTTTTGTTGATGAAGTTCCACAAGCTCTCCTTAGTAGTTCTTCGTCTTCAATTGATGAATGTCGTGAAGTCTAATGCTCAACTACACAATCTATCCTAGTCCGAGACATCACTATAAGTAGCCTAGAAATCAAGACTTATAGTTTTGATTGCTAACATTGACAAAAAAAACTTGAGATAGCAACGCTTCCGAGTTCGACCGAGCAGTGCTCTAATACCTTTCACTTGATTAGCGCGCGAAAACGAAATCTTGTGACATGACCTAAACTGATGCATATCAAAAGAAAATAAGAGTAAATATGAAGGCCATCCGACTACATAAAATAAAATTAGTAGGAATTCACTCATCGATAATGAGCATGTAGTAATTGAATATCTAGTAAGATATTATATGGACCTCATTTTGAATTTTTGATACACCAATTATGTGGATGGTTAAACTAATTTTGGAAAGTGGAAATTCTTTTTTATGTGGAATACCAACAAAAAAATGAAAGTTCAAGGAGTGAACTCTCTTATTTTCTACAGATATTCGTCAGTATTAATATGCCCTACCGGCATTCTCATGGAAATGGGTTTATCTACACAATAAAAGCCACTAAAGTCAATAACAAAAGCCAAAATGAAACAAAAACCGTAAGGGAACAATATAAATAGAAAAATGACAATAACATAAAAAGTATACAAATCAAACATTAATAATCCACATGGAGTATAACACTTCCCTTTCAACTCAAACATGAATCTAGACCCGAGTTTCTTTCCTTCTTCGGAGCCTAACAAAATGAATTGATGAGAAAGATTACATCTTGTTCGACAACATACAAAGTCGCACTTCCAAATGTATATATCTTCATGGTTAAGTAAGCTACCGAAAGAAAAAGAAAATAAATCCAAAATGTAAACAGAAATTTTAAAAAACATTATTGGATTTAGATACAACGGAACTATGAGTTGCTCGAATAGTTGTAGCATTATACCCATTACTTTCCTAGATGTCAACCAACTAATATTCCTAAATAAAATTTGTAGAATGTCTAGGTTAGTAAGTCCAATACCAACCAACCGATAGAAATTTATGAAAACATCTAAAATGAAGAAACCCAATTCCCCTATGATGGTTACTAAACTGATATGCATCCGAAATATGAAGTATTATCCAGAGATATTAAACCAATTTCTATTGAACTTACTAATATCTGATGGGAAAGCGAACACATTCAGTATCACTAAGCAACTTAAACTAAATCTATCTTCTAGTGAAGTAGCATAGCGTAGGATATATCTTAAATTCAAAGTAAGATGACATGGATATCATTTTAATAATTAATAATCCTCAAATACATGCAAAAACTAATCCAAAAATAAAAACAGATTATTTCAAAGAAAAAATCAATCAAAAAAGTGAAAACAAAATTATATGATTTTAGTTTACAAACAGTATGGCTGTCAGAATTTATATACAACGCAACTATAATCCTCAATTTCAAACTTCCTTAGTTATAAAGTACACGAACACAGATATCATTTTTATAATCCGTAATTTCTGACTTCCCTTTTGAATTACACGTAACTCTAAATTCTGAATATCATTGTGGGCTTTTTTCTTTCCCGTGATGTTTTTTCGAAGCTTGTATTTCAGTACTCAGTCACTCAAATAATACCTCCACGTGAAGCTTAAAAGACAAAGTAGTACCTACATTACCTAAACCTGCTGATGTTGAGAAACACCCACCTACAAAATCCCAAAATAAGTTTAATCAGTATGGAGAAGTAATTAGAACAACATAAATAAGTTGTCGCTAAGAACCTTGGCTTGGGGAGATATAGACTAAAAAGAAATAACAACATAATTGAGAAACAATTTCCTGCAAAACAGAACACAGAAGTGTTTCAATATAGTAATAAAAATCAGATAAGAAACTAATATGAAAAAATAGGGCTAGGAGAAAACTTGAAACAAATAGCTACCAGAGATGTACAAACAGACTTGATTAATATAGTAGAACACAAAAGCAAAACCATAGCACAAAAAAAAAAGAGTGAAATCGAAGATATCTTGGCATTATCGTTTGTATAAGTGAAATCACCTTTTTTGGGTATTCTTAGGATTTTCTTCATATCATGACTCGTGCAAAGGCATTGCCACAGCCATCATCAATGCCAATTAAATACAACAACAACAAAAAAAAGAATCATATGCACGAAAGAAAGTCGATTTACGTAATCACGAATAAAAACTCATAAAATTAATTAGTAACCAACAACAAAACATATTAAAAGAGAAAATAAAAAACAATCATATGAGCAAGGTAAATAATAATATTTGAACAAACCTTTAGCAAATAGGTGAAGCAGCAATCGTTTTATGCATCAATAAACCCTGCAAAAAAATAAAAAATATGGCGTTTAATTTTGCAACAATATTTATGCATCATTAATAAGAGTATAAGACCCACAGAAGCACAAAAATTTATGGCGTTTGATATCGCAACATAATTTGGAAGAATGGGGGTATATCGTAGAAAAAACTAAAATATCAAATGAAAAACACTAAATTCCAATAAAAAGAAAAAAGAAATATAATTTTAGTTCTAGAAGAGAGAACCAACTTAAATTGAAACAGAAGGGTTTGGTGTTGCACGAAAGCTTTATATAGCTACCCATGAAACAAATAACGGGCGCATGTAAGAAAACATAACTTAAAAAAAATAATCCAAGAAATCAAAGCTGAAGAGAGAAGTGGTGTCCAGATGTAGATGGGAAAACGATTTGCTGGCTTTTACGGAATTGAGGATACGACCGTGGGGAGGAGACTCCTTGAACCGAGAGAAATGTTTAACCTCACACAGATGCACTGCAAAAAAGGAGTGCTTTAAGTTCGAGGGATCAATATGTAGGACTCCGGCCTAAACCAAGACAATGGCCGTTCCAGAGTCAATTCGATCACAAGAGAGGATGGGTCGATTTGTAGGAGGGAAGCTGAGAAATGTATGAGATCAATGGTGATCTAAGATTGTAGGTGTGTTGTGTATTCTGTGTGAATAAATAAGATAAGTTCTGATTGATTGAATTTGCTCTGTTGGGAGTAATAGCTCAGATGTTGAGTTCTTAATCTCTTGTTATCTGTTGACGAGAGATTGTCCTTTCCACCTTCAATCATGATTCAGAGACTTATTTATATTTCTATAATTGTAAACACCTTGATCCCATGAAGTGTGACAGTTGCTGGAGTCAAAGAGTGGGGAAGTGGAAATCGTGTTAAAACTAGTTGCTCATCGTGCAGAGACTTGGTTGATTTTCCATCCACTACTTTGCTAACTCCTCCAACTGATTGCACGACTTGCTCACATTCTCATCGTGTGTATGAACACACGTGCCGTAGACCGCCAGACCAAAATCCTAGTTAATATCCCCCCATGTGACACGATTGATGTCTCGTGATTGTGGAGTCTGTAAGGCAGACGTGTATTTAGTTAGTCAGTTGCTGACTTTATGGAACGACGAGTCCTTGTATTGCTGAGTCGAACGTGATTTGAAAATGTTCTAAGACTCCTGAATTGAACGTGTCTGTTGAGACAGAGGTATAATTCTCGAGTAAATGTTGATAGTTAAGGTGAGCAAATATTGATCATTCGATAGATTGTTGGATATTGATAGTTGAACCAATATTCCTTAGTCTGAGCAAATGTTGCTTGTTTAATGAATCATTGGTAGCAGTACCAAAATAAAGTATTAATTTAAAATACTGGTAACTGAACCGATTATAATTAACTAGAATGTTGATCATGGGATGAACGTAGAATTATTAGTGTTTGAATCTGCTCAGAATTATGTTTTGCAGAGCTTTGGATCCAAAACCCTAATTTTGATCAATTGATGATTTATTGAAAATCAACCACAGAGTGAAGGAGGGACCGGCTACATGGGATGATGAGTCGACCATGTAACGCCCATATGCTCAAGTAAGCAAAATACCAAAGTCTCTTGAAGACCAGTTGGTGAAAAGATGATTAAATGCTGGTTTAATCCTTCATTAAAATAATGTTTGTCTGAACCTTAGGTGATAAAACCTAATAAATTATGAAGAGATGAAGGACCGACCAAGGGGTCATGAAACCGGCCCTGGTTGGTCATGGGACCGACTGACGATCGTTTTATGAAATTCCAAGTTGTTTGGAAGAGTTTGAACCTAATGTGAACATATTAGGTCAAATGATGAAAATGTGTGGGACTGGCCTCTTGCAATCCAAAGAGACAACCTTGATCGATCAAGGTAATATGCTCATGTCACCAAAGTGTTCGTGTCTCAGTTATGAGAGTTTTGACATTTTCAGATGCGCATTTGAGCAACATTTAAGAAAATATGAAGAATTCAGGGTTTTGCTAAAACTGAGGAATTTCCATGAGACGATGGAAATAATAAATAAAATAAGGGATTACAAGGTGTGGGACCGGCCACGGCTAAGGCATGGGCGGCCGGCTAGCGAGCCCGGACCCGTGACACCTTTCCCAATTTTATGTAATTTCCTTGATGTGAAGGAAATACCATGAAATTGAGGAGTTTCATAAGGTTAAGGAATTTCCATGAGATGATGGAAACAATAATAATAAAATAAGGAATCATGAAGTGTGGGATCGGATATGGCCAAGGCATGGCCAGTCAACCAATAAGCCCGGTCCCATGGCACTTTTCCTCATGAAATCAAGGAGTTTGTTGAAACCAAGGAGTTTCCTTGAAGTGAAGGAGTTTCCTTTGAAGAACTGCATGGAAAGTCATGATGTCAATAACAATTTGGGCAGTTTTCTTTTTCACAGGTTAGGTATCATTATTCAAAAAGGCATTGGGGCGCAACTTGTTGCGCGTCTCCCAGCCAAATCCTTGTAAATTTGTAAATATTCTCGTTTTTTTTTAATAAAAGCCTTCGTGGCCCCTTTTCATAATAATAATAATAATAAAAAATAAGGGCATGTGGGACCGACCACGACTAGGACACGGTCGGCCGGCTAGGGCACCGTCCCCCGAGTGTTCCCTAATTTTATATATTTTCCTTGATGTGAAGGAAACATCATGAAATCAAGGAATTTCATGGGATGATGGAAATAATAATAAAATAATAAGAAATGCAAGGTGTGGGACCTGCCACAACTAGGACATGACCGGCCGGCTAGTAGATTTGGTCCCGCGACACCTTTCTTAATTTTTATTATTTCTTTGATACGGAGGAAACACCATGAAGAGGAGTTTCCTTAAAAAAAAGGATATTTGTTCAAATGAAGGGATTTTCATGAGATCAAGGAAAATAATAAAAATATGATAAAATATAGAATTGGGCATGGGACTGGCCACGGCATGACTGGCCGGTCGGTGGGCCCAGTCCCCTAGCGCCTTAGCTAATATTTTTTTTATTATTATTATTATTCTTCCTATTTTGCATAGGTTTTTTGGAACTCTCGTTCGTGCATTCAGGTGCTCGTTAGTGCATTATTGCTTAGTACACTTGTACCATTTTGGTCGGGGCTTATTCGATAGCGACTCAGATGCCCGTACGTTAAATATTTATCACTAACCCATGGAATTCTACTGGGAAGAACCACGAATTGAAGTAACGTAATATTATGAAGAACGTAGAATATTCCTGAATATTCAGTTAATGAATTTAAGGATTAGAGATAATTAATTGATGGCTCTATACTAGCAGGCATGCTGTCTAGGAGCACTAATTATCTGAGAATTGAGTAATATGAGATTGTTGAAGCGTCATATTTTCTTTATATAGTCAGGGAAAACATTGTTACATCCTGAAGACGTTATTGCTCTATACTAGCAGGCAAGCTGTCTAGGAGTCGTCCAATCGTTAAGATTCTATATGTATATCTTTTGTATAGTCAGGAAAAACATTGTTACATCCTGAAGACGTTATGCTCTATACTAGAAGGCGAGCTGTCTAGGAGCCGTCGAATCGTTCGATTCTATATAAAAGTGAATACTGAAATTGCTCAGTATTCATGAGATATGTCATTGCCTCAGTTGAGAGACTGCATATTCATGTATGCTCTGAGAGACAATAAACTCAGACAGAGACTCTTGCGGCATGAGTTTTCATGCTTCAATGAGATACATGAGCCTCAATACTCATCTGATTGCTGGATCAGGAATATGTACAATTATGGTTTTATGATTTTAGCCTTTGTCGAAAATCCACCATCTACACCAGAAAATTAGGTTTACATTTTGTTTGAAAGATTTATATAGGGATACTGAATCCATTAATAATATGATTGCATTTTGGATATAATATTTACAAATATCTGGACTATCTATATTTTAGGCTAGCGCATTCATCTGCTATATTATACAAGCAGAGAATTGACAAAAAAAAATTAACAAATAAAACCGACTTGCTTACTAAGTCGTTACTAAAAAAAAATTGTTCATTTATTTTGGTAATATATCTTACTTTTGCAAAAAAAAAAAAAGATTTTGCTAGAGGGACATACACACCTAGCTTAATAGTCACGTTTTTTGGTTTTTCATTCAAAATGCTTGAATAATATAAATTTGATTTTTTTATATACTTGAAAATATAAATATTAATTAATATAGTAATTTTTAGATTTTTTATTTTATAAAAGATCCAAAGATTCATACACAGATTTGGTTGGTAACCGAGCAACAAGCTTGGCACCAACCCCTTTTTGAATAGCAACACCCAATCTATGAAAAATAAAACTTCCTAGACCACTACCAGCATCATTACTAATCAAACAATTCTTCAAACGCGTAAAAAAACATACAATATCCTCACCAAGCTCTCCCAAAATAGTGAAAGCTAAAACACCCAAACCATAGCCATGAGAAACACATAAATCCAAGTACTTAGTACGTTTACGTGAAATCGATTTCGAAATAGCTTGGTCTGGAATGAAAGCATGAACCCTCTCACCAGTGAAAGGTGAGACTCCTGTGACATCCATACAAACATCCTGGTCATTTTCCCAATATTGATGGTGGATTTTCGGCAAGGGCTAAAATCGTAAAATCATGATACTACATGTTTCTGACCCGGCTTCAGGAATGTATGTGACGATTCATATTTAATGATCTGTGAACCTTTTCACGATCTCTGACTGAGCGAACATTCCTCTCAGAGCTATGATGAATATGTTTATCGAAAGGCCTCCCAGCTGAGCGTTCGATGCTTCACACATTTCGTCATCACCTCTACATAGAATCAAAATGATTGGGCGGCTCCTAAACATAATGTTTGTTAGAGAGCTTAACGCCTTCAGGACATCACGCTGCTCGTCGTTCCCTGACTACGTAGAGAGACCGTATATAGAATCTCTCAATGATTGGGAGGTTCCTAGACATAATGTTTGTTAGAGAGATTAACGCTTTCAGTACGTCATACCGCTCGTTGTTCCCTGACTATACACCCTCAGAACGAATATAATGCTGCAATTATCTCATATCTCGATTCTGCAAATAGATTAATTCTAACGTGTCATTCATCAACTGAATTCCTAGAAAATAATCTATTTAGATATCATTACTCCATTCCATGGCTGATCCTCAGCTGGATTTCATGGATTAGTAATAGATAACCATTTTATCTCATTACTCTGTTCCCTAAATCCCCAACTGGATTCCGTGAATTAGTGATAGATACTCAACTCATTTTATTACTCCGTTTCATGAATCATTCTCAGCTAAATTTCATGAATTAGTAATAAATACTCAAGTAATTTTTATTAATCCATTTCATGAATTATTCTTAACTGATTTCATGAATTAGTAATAAATATTCAACAATCAGGCGTCTGGGTCATCACCGATTAAGCCCCGAGAAAATGGTGCAAGTGTACCGAAAATAATGCACGAACGAGCATTCAAAAATATGGACGGACGAGGAACTTATGAAGGAAAATAATATTAAGTCCCACCGACCATGCCGCCGAGGCCGATCCCCCTCTTCCTTTATTTTAATTTAATTTATTTTTCCCTCATCTTATGAAGACTCCTTCATTTAAGCAAACTCCCTCGTTTGAGCGAAACTCTTAGTTTCTCCATACTTTCATCAAACAAAAATAGGGAAAGGTGTCACGGGACAGGGCCACCTAGCCGGCCAGCTATGCCCTAGTCATTTCCATTCCCACACCTTACAATCCCTAGTTTTCTCATATTATTTCCTTCATCTCATGGAACTCCATCGTTTGAGCGAAAACCCTAGTTTTTCAATATTTTCTCAAATATTGCTCAAACCATGAAAAATCCAAAAAGTCAAATGGTCACATGACCGACTAGGCTTCTCACGTCGAAAATTAAAATATTATTATTTTAATATTCTCAAAATATCGGTCGCATGAGCAAAGTTCTACTTGCTCATTCAAGCAAAATTGAGAGTTTCAGTCAAGATCAAACTCTTCTGAAAATCTAAAATATTGCTCAAACGCGCACCAGAAAATACCAAAACTCTCGGGACTGAGACACGGGCAGTATGGTGACACGGTCATGCCACCTTGACCGACCAAGGTCGGGCCTTAGGCTTGCAAGGAGTCGGTCCCACACTCTTTCATAATTTTGACCTAATTATCTCTCAACTTTTCATATTGGGTCCAAACTCTCTCCAACCATCTTGGGACTCGCTCAATCGACCGTCAACTGGTCCCACGACCACCAAAGTCCAGTCCCATGGCTCAATCGAAAGAAATTAGGATTTCGGTGTGGAAGCGAAAAGAGAGAAAAACTGAAACATATGAAAGCGAAATTAGGATTTCTTCCACGGACTAATGGAATTGTGAAACGAGATTTTGCAAATCAAGAGACTTACAGTATTTGACTAAAATTTTGTATGGGTTTTCTTAGAAAAATTTCGGCTTCCTAATGAATAAGAAAGGTGTCTCTTTGGAAGCTAATACTTTTGTGGTGCGTTTTTTCAACAATGTGTTTACAATAATCTTTGAACTTGAGATGCGTATATTAATATGTTTTCTTGTCTTGCTCGCATTAAAAATCTATGAGGCTACCGTATTGGATCATGATTGTAAAAAAGGAAGGGAAACTTCGCTTGGGTTTGGATTTATTTTAAAATAAAATCAAAAGAGAAATGTGTTGTTTTGTTCCCTTTTACGCCACACGTGTTTATAACCAAGTTCTTTATGATCAGAACCACTACTTGATTTTGATTTTTGTTATAGAGAAAGCTAAAATGTTTAAGGGAAAATCTGACTTCTGAATAAAGGGATCGGACTTATAGTCAACGCGGGGTGAAATATAAACGGTTTGTCGTTGTTTTTTTCTCTTTCCACCATGGCATCCTCGAAGAACACCATTGGTGTCTAACAAGACCACCGTGGCTCTCACCATTAATTAGTTTTGGCTCCTCAAATCTAATATATATTGATTATTTTTCTGCACTTAACAAATCTTATTTTTCTGCACTTAACAAATCTCTTCATATTTTGTTATCAGCTGATGTAATGCATCGATCATTAAGTACTCTCGGCACAATCAAATGATTAAAAAATATCTGTTGATCTACATCACAGCGTATCTGCTTTATGTGAATTGGTATATGTATCTATTTCAAGTGGTGTTTGTAGTGATGGCTTGAGAAGTTACGGTGATAGTGGTTCTGCCAACGACATTGGGTACTCAACCGTCCGTTGTATCACATTAATCTTGAAAAATGTGATGATCAGACGAGTGAGACCCAACCCTGTCATAATTGGTTGGGACAATAAACAGCTAAAATAACTAATGCCCTGAAGTGATATGCCTCCGATTACATGCACGTATCAAGATGCTGCAACCATCCAATTAAACTTCATCATTAATTTAGTGTAGGTTGGATGAACTTGTCATTATCAAAATAAAATGGCAGTAGCATTTGTCATCAATCGACTTCTATTAGCTATTTTGGCGAAGTGGTGATTATGAATAATGGTACTAACAACGGAGAAAATACCTAGAGGTTGGACTTACCTTTTGTTTTCACGGATTAAGTTGTGAAGATCGATGGATTATTTTCCTTACTCGATTGAACTGTCATCAAAGTACTCTTGCAGCTATAGCTATTCATGAAAGTTGTCACTCGTCTTTGTTTGTTTTACAGTATTTTTTTTTTTATTTTTTATATTTGAAAGTGTCCAAAATCATTAGTTTACATCTGCTTTGAAGAGTGGATGAAAACTCTTAAAAGAATATCACATAATATTTGGTGGAAACCGGAAAGCTAACGCCTGATTAGAAGGTTTTAAAGAATTTTTACTTCCACCCATATTGACCCAAAATCAATATTATTTGACCATAGTCAGCTTTCTCCCTAAACTATTTAGCTTTCCCTATAACAAAAATCTTGATTTTCTATCAAATGTTTAGTTTCAAGACAAAAGTGTAACCAACTCTTTATAATCCCTTGTGAATGGCTCCCCCGTTGGTTGTTTTATATAATAAGAAGTTTCTTTCTTTCACTTGATTTTACCAAGTGCATACTGTATTTAGTTTTGAAGGACTTTTGAATCTTGACAGGGAGATACTTATATTTTTGTTACATGCCCTTTGATCTTTAAACTATTAATCATCTTTGATTTGTTTGTTCTCTTATGTTAATTTAAACCTCGGTATCTCCTGGTTATTTTTATTAAGCTTGTTGCATTTTGACTCATATAAAAATTATTAGATGTCAAACCAGAAGATAATTCAGCTGATCGAGTTCCATTGTCGCGAACGTCCGAATATTTATTAACGGTATTCTAAGATTTCAGGCCTGAAGGACTGTCTCTTTTGAATACTACAAAACAACTTGTAAATAAGATTTGAATTGGTAAGAATATAAGAAGTGGAAAATCTCGCATTAATAACCATATTAAGGAAACTAAACGAGTCAAGAGTCTCAAACTTTAACGAATAGATTTCAGTGGAAAATTATAAAGAAAAGGGAACTTGCAAGTAAAAGATTTATAGATTAGTGATAATTTTTGGTTCGAAGAATATTAGTCGGTCTACGGTATTGTGATTTTGGGTAATCTACTTGTTAAGAGAGCAGAACCCCGAGTATTCAAATAGTTTGGGTGCACCGGTGGGCAGTAGATGGTGTTAGAGCCAAAATATTAGGGGCCACAATAGCAAGAAATAACTTGTGAGCACCGGTGGGCAATAAATGTGAATGAGCTCGGTCCAAGGATAATATTTTGGAGTCAGTTTGTTGACTTAGGGGCCACAACTATTCAAATAGTATGTGTCGTGGTGGGTAGTGGAGTTGTCTAAATAATTTAAAGATTTTTTTGGAAAGTCTATTTAAGATAATGCATAATCCAAAATCTCTACAATGGAAAGTTACGAAGGTTGGTGTTGATGGGGCAAAAAGATTTACTGTTTTTTTAGGAAAGTAAAGAGATGACCGTGCAGACGGGGACTTCTCGACCGAACAAATTGCTTAACCTCAAACAGATGCACTGCACGGGAGTGCTTTGAGTTCGAGAGATCAGTCTGTAGGACTCCGGCCTAAACCAAGACAATGGTCATTCCGGAGTCAATTCGGTCACAAAGAGGGAAGAGGGTCGATCTATAGGAGGGAAGCTGAGAAGTGTGTGAGATCAATGATGATCAAGGATTGTGAATGTGTTGGGTATTCTGCAAATGAACTGCCGGGTTCGAATAAGTTTGAATTCTGCTCAGTTGAGAGTAATTGTTCAGATGAGAATTCTTACGATAATTCCCGTATATCTGAGATTGTTCTCAATCATGAGTTCAGAGACTTATTTATATTTTTAAAATGTAGACATATTGATCTCCAGTAAGTGTGACGGTTGCTCGAGTGAAAGAGTGGGAAAGTGGGAAATCGTGGTTATACCAGTTCCAGGTCGTGCAGAGACTTGTTTGATTGTCCACCCACTACGTTGCTAACTTCCTCAAAATTTTGCACGACTTACTCACATTTCTCATCGTGGATGAACACACGTGCCGTAGGCCTCCAGACCAAAACCCTAATTAATATCCCCCATGTGACGTAATTGATGTCTCATGAATGTGGAGTCTTCAAGGAAGGCGTGTATTTAATTGGTCAGTTGTTGACTTGACTAGACAATAAGTCTTAGCCTTGATGAGTCGAGCATAATGAACAAATGTGATATGCTCTGAGACCCATGGATTGAGCATAAGGTGTCTGCTGGGACACAATGATGGAAAGACGTTGAGTCTCAATAAATTGTGATATATCATTTTACCAGTTGAGATAATAATTATATTTTGATGATTTGGATTGAGCGTCCAATGAGGTTGCTTGATCAAAGACTTATCTTGATATGTCGAGTATTCGATAGGAAATCAAAGATATTGTTGAATTATACAGAATGCTCTAATATATTATGAATGATCGAATGATAAAGTATGAATCAAAAATATTGGATGGTCGTTCATTTGAACCATGTTGCTCAGTCGAGCAAAAATGTTGGTAGCAGGACCAGACATTAAATATAAATTAGAATATTGATTGTTGTATCAATATGATTCTCAAATGTTGAAAGTTGAATCCAAACATGAGGAGTATTACTCAATCGAGCAATTGATAGTTGAATCAATGAGTTCTGAACCCAGTTGATCGTGTACTTTGCTAGCTTAAGTAATTTAGTGTTTATAGATGAGCAAAATAAATATTGTTAGTTTAAGCGAATATTGCTCGTTTGAGCAAATATTGCTCGATTCATGAATTATTGGTAACCGGACCAAATAAAATATTAATTTAAAATATTGACAGCTGGACCGAATATTATATAATTAATCAAAATTTTGATTGATGGAAATTATTAGTGCTTGAACTTGCTCAGAATTATGATTTGCAGAGCATTCAGTTCAAAACCCTAATTTTGATCAATTGATGATTTACTGAAAATCAATCACTGAGTGAGAGAGGGACCAGCTACGTGGGATGATGGTCGACCATGTAGCGCCTAGATGCTCGAATGATCAAACACCAAAGTCCTTTGCAGACCAGTTGGTGAAAAGATGATTAAATGTTGGTTTAATCATTTATTCAAATTATGCTCGTCTGAGCATTAGGCAATAAAACCTAACTATCGAGAGATGAGGGACCGACCAAGGGGTATAAGACCCTTGGTGGTCGTGGGACTGTCTGGTGGTCGATTGAACAAGTTCCAAGTTGATTGGAAAGAGTATGAACTGTAGAAGATTAATTATGTCAAAATTGTTAAATTATGTGGGATCGGCTCCTTGCAAGCCTAAGGGCCGACCTTGGTCAGTAAAGGTGACATGTTCGTGTCACCATATTGTCCGTGTCTCAATTATGAGAATTTTAATATTTTCTGACACGCGTTCGAGCAATATTTTGGATTTTCAGAAGAGTTTGATCTTGACTGAAACTCTCGATTTTGCTCGAATGAGCAAGTAGAACTTTGCTCGTGCGATCAATATTTTAGCGATATTAAAATAATGATATTTTAATATTGGCCGTGAGGAGCCTAGTCGGTCACGTGACCACTTGACTTTTTGTCTTTTGACGGTTTGAGCAATATTTGAGAAAATATGGAAAAACTAGGGTTTTTGCTCAAACGAAGGAGTTCCATGAGATGAAGGAAACAATAATGATAATAAAACAAGAGATTATAGGGTGTAGGACTGGCCACGGATAGGGCATGGCCGGCCTGCTTGTAGGTCCGGTCGCGTGACACCTTTCCCTATTTTTTCATCGTGTGAAGGAAATATGGGGAAACTAAGAGTTTTATCGAACGAGGAAGTTTGCTCGAATGAAGAGGTTTTCATGAGATTAGGAAAAATAATAAAATAAAGTAAAATATTGGGAAGAGGCGTGACGCCGGCCACGACAGCATGACAGGCCGGCCGGTGGGCCCGTCCCCTAGACGTCCTTTTTATTATTTTACTAATATTATTTTTCATCCCTATTTTGCATAGGTTTCCTCGTTCGTCCATGTTTTCGAATGCTCGTTCGTGCATTATTCTTTAGTAAACTCACAACATTTTCTTGAGGCTTATTCGGTGGACACCCGATAAGTGAATATTTATTACTAATTCATAAAATTCAGCTAAGAATCAGTTATGAAACAGAGTAATAAAATAAATTGAGTATCTATCACTAATCCCTGGAATCCAGCTGAGGATCATCCATGTAATATAGTAATGAGATAAGATGATTATTTATTACTAATCCATGGAATCCAGTTGAGGATCAGCCATGGAACGGAGTAATGAGATAAGATGATTATCTATTATTAATCCATAGAATCCAGCTGAGGATCAACCATGGAACAGAGTAATGAGATAAGATAATTATCTATTATTAATCCATGGAATCCAGCTGAGGATCAGCCATGGAACGAAGTAATGGGATAAGATGATTATTTATTACCAATACATGGAATCCAGCTGAAGATCACCCATGGAACGGAGTAGTGAGATAAAATAGATTATTTTCTAGGAATTCAGTTGATGAATGCCACATTAGAGTTAATCTATGGACTGCTCTATACTAGCATGCAATATGTCTATGAACGAGTTTATTCGAGAATCGAGGTATGAGATGATGAAAGCATCATACTCGTTATGAACATTGGTCGTGTATAGTCAGGGAACAGTATGACATCCTGAAGACGTTAACGCTCTATACTAGCATGCAATATGTCTAGGAGTCGTCCAATCATTAAGATATTTTATACACATTTTCTCTACACAGTCAGAGAACAAACACTGTGACATCCTGAAGACATTAACGCTCTATACTAGCATGCAATATGTCTAGGAGTCATCCAATCATTTTGATTCTATGTAGAGGTGCTGATGAAATATGTGGAGTGTCGAAAAGCTCAGCTGAGAGGCTTTATGAATAACATATTCATCATAGATCTCAGAGGATGTTCGCTCAGTCAGAGATCATGAAATGGTTCGCTAATCATAAAATATGAGTTTCACATACATTTCTGAAGTTGTGTCAGAAACATGCAGTATCATGATTTTACGATTTTAGCCTTTGTCGAAAATCCGCCATCAACAGTTGGATATACACCTAAAGAAAATGCCAGTAATATTTGGTTGAACGAAAATAAATAATAAAGGTTGTAGAATAATTTAAGTATTTAATTACTTAAACTGGAAATCTGGTTGAGTAAAAGTTGAAATAAAAATAAATAAATTGTTAAAATAATGAAACTGCTTTATTACGCTTTTGATGCATCGTTTGGTTTGTTTTTCCACCGCATTATATTATTTTTGGAAATTTTCTACTAAGTTGTTGTGCTCATCCATTTCCCCCTCTCTTCCTATAGGGTATACAAAGACACTAGCTGAAGAAAAGAAATTATAATTAATGACGGAGTTTGGGCATCGATATTTCAATAACTTTGAATTGTTCGATTTGTTTATTATGGATTATAATCATTTAAAGTGTTTTGTTAATAATTTATTTATTGAAATTTATTTCGTAGTTCTATATTATTCTTAATTAAAATATAAATAAATTTGGACCTATGATAGTGACACGCGGACTTTGGACTCGGTTCTAGTGCCAAAATTAGCGGGTTGTGACAACTATCACTCTTAAAGAACCTACCATCTATGTTGAAGTTGTGCGTCATCCATGTTTGTTTGTTTTTTGATAGGCTAAAGCCGGACCCAGGCCCCTACCCAAATCGAGCCAGTTGGACTAGCCCCACTGTTAGACCCAACCCCGCCAAACCCCTCCATACAACTAAATTAAATACAAACCTCTACGGTGGGGATCAAACTCCTGACTTCCTTCTTACTGGAGTTGATGGGATACCACTGAGCTATGCTCTTGGACCCGTGCGTCATTTATGTTGGCGTGTATCTATGTCTGAGAACTTGGTTCTCTTGATAAGACTGGCACGTTATCCATTGCTGATTTTCCATCAGGGAAAAAGGCTATTCGTTATAAATGAGTTTACAAAATTGAATATAACTCTGATGGAAGTGTGGAGTTGTATAAGTCTTAATCGGTTGTTGTTGGTTATAAAAAAGTTGAAGGGGTGGATTATCATTAAATATTTTCTCTCGTTGCTAAAATGGTTTCTGGTAGAACATTTTTAGCAGTTGCAATTGCTCGTGATTGTGAGTTATATCAAATGGATGTTCACAATGCCTTTATACGTGGGGATCTTGATGTGGAAGTATTACGCAACTTCCTCTTCTGATCACAAAAAAAAAACTTCCTCCAGGCTATTCGACTACTTCTCCGGGAAAAGTGTGTCGTCTTCATAAATCTTTGTATGGTCTTCGTCAAACTCCACGGAATTGGTTTGCTAAGATTGCAGGTGCCCTTAAGTCTTTTAGGTTTGTACAATCTTATATACTCTTGCAGTTCATACCAATAAAGATGAACTTGGCAAATATTCTGATATGTTCATTGTTGTGCGTGTGTCACTAGTATCCAACTGAAGGAAAAAATATTCATTAACAAAGTTTTATTAATGTAATTACCATGGAGCTTACGGATGGATTATTATCTTCAATGTATTTGATTTCTGAAGATGAATTGAATCAACTTGGTTTGTGCAACAACTATTTGACTGGCGTTGCTCTTAAAACGAATTTCCCCTGTAAGCTATCCTTAGTGGTTTGTTCGTCACTTTTAATCGCAGAAGTGAGTACAAGTATATTGTTCGTTTTAAAAGTAGACTTTTCTTGAAAGTTTGAGAAGCAACCATATTCCATGGCCAGTGTCTTTCGGTTATATGCACAACCAAGACTCACAAATGGATTACATGTTAATGAGCTTGCAAGACGCCCCAAATATGTTTAGAGGGAGAGAGAGAGAGAAGAATCTGCAACATGGAAATGAGGATTGGTGCATTGTTCGATGGGAAGGAAGACAGGGTGTAACTAACAGAGAAATTTCAGTACCTTTGCGCCCTACGGTTCAAATACATCCACTAATATTCTCTGAATTTCAATCACAGCAGAAGTTATCATGCGAGCACATTGGAAGTCAGAGTTAAACAGTGTCAAGATGTTTCCTGATGTATCTAGCACAGGGAATGCAACAAGCGAGAGGTTTGATCCAAATGCCCTGACTGAAACCTCTGAATATTGGGGAACGTGAACTTGATGGACTCTCACATAGTTTGGCACCTCATTTGGCTCTAAAAGTGATAGTTTGGCACCTCATTTGGCTCTAAAAGTGGTAATGACGGGTTTCTATTTCTCCTTTTGAACCCTATTTACAAAGTCATCACTTTTTCCTACTTAAGTCATACATCTCAAGTTTTTTTCTCGATTGTAAATGTTGAAGGTGATTTTTATTATTGCACACCTAAGAACATGTGTCACTGGTAATCACTAACGTTGCATTGTGTTCATGGTGCATGAGAAATTTGTGGGGAGGTCTAAAATGTAAGCATATGTATGGTATGTATTGTATCAAATTTCAACTCAAGTTTACATTGTACAAGAGTCTATTTAGGGTTCGTGCAATTTTCTTAGTGTATCGGAAACTTTGAAAACCCAATTAGTTTTGAGAAATTTTATCCATCTAAGTTCTGGGTTTTGTGATTTTTTTCAAACTAACGAGAATGTGAGAATATGTATGATATTGAACACTTAAATGTGACTAAATGACTAAAAAAGTAAGGACAAAGTGACTTTTTTCTCAGAGAAAATCATCATCTGAGAAAGAGCAAAAGCCTATTGTACGTAAAAAGAAAGACCAAAAATTGTATGGTAATAAAAGAAGCTTCATCAACAAGTGAGATTTAACTACCGATCATCGGGTGAGATTTAACTCACATAAGCTGAAGTGGTGAAGTGAGGAAACTCGGCTAAGACAGACTCAAATTTAATTGACTTTAAGCAGCATCGAGGGTCAAGGAGATAACATCATGGGGTGAGGTTCCATATTTCCTTTATGTAATTTGAACCTAAACGCTTTCAATGTCAATTTCAAATATTTAGCAACATTGCGCCTGGCTGGGATATGTGGATGTTGCAATTTTTAAGAGATTATGTACTTCATACTTTTAGTAATTTTCGTGTGAACGGAAGCATTGCATTGATAAGTTGGTAAGTGAATGAAAGACATTTGAATTTTTTTTTAATTTTGCTACGTGTCAACTAGGGTTTTAGCTAATAATTTTGGTGCAGGGATTTGTATTCCCGTTTGGTTTGGGCATTTGTAACATGTGAGTATAATTTTGATTCATGAGGTAATCTTTATCCCAATTGGGACGTGGTTTATCGATCATACGAAGGAATCCAATTTGTGAAAAGATTTTTTCTTTAGTATCAAATCAAAAAAACTCCCTCCATGGAATGCTTGCAGTACTTTCCAATTTGAAGAGTCAGTTAATAACTTATAAGAAGCGCATTCTCCTTTGTATTGTCAACATCAGACCTAAGCATCTGCCTCCGCCTACTAGATAGATTTCGCTTAAGCAAATGACCTATTTTTTTCTCCAGCATTGATTTATCCTATTTTTCACATCAGAAATACGGATGAAAACTCTCCTAAATTTAAAGTATTTCTAAGAATACAACTATTTCAAAACACTAAAAAAGTCCATAAAGACACAAATCGAAGATCTAAATGTGAACATTAAAGGAGAAATTTAACGAGAGGAGTGATTACCCAAGTTATACGGTGCAAAAGGGTTCAAACCAGGTCCAAGAACACGAAGATTTTGACAAATTGAGATTGAAGATGAACCAGATGAAGAAAACCAATTTCAAAAAACAAGTTTGATAAGATGTGCAAAAACATGACAAATCATATACTACTTTAAAGACTATATATAAATCATATACTACTTCTACTTTCTGACGCAACTTCTCTCACGGGTCTTTCCAAACTAAACTAAAGTTGATATGAAGGACAAGTTTTTTTGTTTTTTTTTTTAAAAAAAATTTGGACAAGTGTTATTATTGACCATCAAAAATTTTGGTAAATTTATACATTATACATTCATTCCACTCTGTAGGAATAGGCGGTACCATGTGGGATAAATATGGGACCTTAAGTATGTTTTAAGTGAACCCTAAATCTGAAACATAATAATATCAATTTTCTTCTCTCATCTATAGATAACATAATAATCAACCAGTTGAGTTCCATTTTCAAAATACTAAAGGAGTCATATGTGCTTTCATTCCACTCTATAGGAACAGGCGGTACCATACGGGATAATTATGGGATCTAAAGTATGTTTTAAGTGAACCCTAAATATGTAACGAGTGCTAGAAATTATTAGTATTTTGGAACGAACCGATCATAAAAAAAGTGTGGTATAATATTAAAATTTAGTAAAGAAGAAGTTTTTTTTTTTTTTGATCGGTTAGTAAATAAGAAGTTTTAATGAATCATAGAACAATAAAACATAAGAACATGTGAAATAATGGGCGGTTCTTTCCAGTAATGCAACGTAATATCATATCAGTTGGACCTCCAGGTTTATCAAAGACAGCTGAAGATTCGGTATATTTTAAGAAGCTTGCAACAACATGCCAAAGTTAACACTTCACAAATTTATGTTTAGATATTTATATTAACCAAATGCACGTTCGGTTTAAAGATGTTCCAATGATTTTGGGCCACTGGTGCGGGGCGAAGCCCTGCCGCACCAATCGGCAATTTCTACCAGTCCTGGTGCGTAGCATGGGTTACATTCTAGTATATATATATATATATATATATACATGGGTATATGTAGTTAGGTATCCTGTTAGTTAGGAAATATATTATTTTGAGAAGATCTTTTAACCAAAATTAGTTTTGTGCATCTCCTAGTTAGTCACAGGGAAAACCTGTTTGTAATCAAGCTTTTCGTTGAAACTCTAGTTTCTCTACCTTGTCATTTCATCTTCACAACATCCTTGTCTATCTTCTCAAGATTTGTGTCTATCTTGGAAGATCCATGTCTATCTTCATAAGATTTGTATTTATCTCCACAGAATTTGTTTCTAACTTGAAAGATGCATGTCTATCTTCCAAGATTTGTATCTATCTTGGAAGATTCATATCTATTGGGTTTCAAGAATATAAAACAAAGCATAGACAACTTAGCTTAGATAAAGGACGCTATAGATTCATTCTTGGGAAATCTAAATCAATGGTTGTGGTTGTTTACATCATTATTATATCATTAATTTTTTTGTAATGAATACTTTATTAATATCTTATTATAAATGTCTTATATCTTACTTGTTAGCCTTACCGATTGGTGGGCTTAACCAATGCCTGGGTCCTAGACAGTTCAGGGTTGTCCTTTGTTACCGTCTTGGTATCCGCTGTTTGTTGAGAACGGTTTATGCTCAAGTTGTAACAAATCTATGGATATCTTTGGGGATCACGCGCTCCATTGTGCTAAAGATGTTGGTATTAAGTTTCATCATGACTTTGTACGTGACATTGTTGCTGACATTTGTTACAAGGCTAGTGTACCTGCCCGCAAAGAAGTCTCTCTTGGGTTTCTGTCTGATGATGATAAAGGCTTGCGGCCCGCTGATATTCTCGTCCTCAATTGGGAAAATGGTCAGGATGTTTGCATGGATGTCACAGGTGTCTCTCCTTTTACGGGTGATGGTATTCGCTATTTCGTTCCAGGCAAAGCTATCTCTAGTGTTGTTTCGCGTGAACGCACTAAATACTTGGACAAGTGTGTTTCTCATGGATATGGTCTGGGTATTCTAGCTTTCTCCACTTTAGGGGAACTTGGAGAGGATACTTTATGTTTTTTCAGGCGTTTGAAGAATTGTTTAGTTAACAATGACGCAAGTAGTAGTTTTGGTAGTTTCATTTTTCATAGACTAGGTATTGCTATTCAAAAAGGTGTTAGTGCCCAGCTTGTTGCTAGGTTGCCGCCCAAAGCTTTGTAATCAATAAAATTCTTAGTACTTGAATACAAGATATTATTAATGTTGTGCAAAAACAAAAAAAAATAATAATAAAAAAAATAAATACTTTCATTAAATTTTTTATTAAAATTTTCGTTATAAATATCTTCTTACCTCGTAAATATCTTATAACATTTTTCATAAATGAACTTTTATTAAATATTTTATTAGTCTTTCGTTATAGATGTCTCACAATTTTCTTAATGAAAATACTTTCATTTATTAGATATTTTATTAATGTTCCCTATATTGTATATGTCTTATGATTATCCTAATAAATAATTTCATTAAATAAATAATAAATATGTTAATAATTATATCAATTGGGTAGTATTTATGGGTGGTGGTCCATGAAGCCGGTGATGATGGTGATGACGTAGTGGTGATGGGCGGTTCAGGTGGTGGTATGTAAGTGGTGTCAGTGTGGTAGTCAGGTAGTGGGGAATTCTTACTCTATGTGAAAATAAGATGGTTATAATACAAAAAAAAATAAATAAATAAATTGTACAGGCTAACCACAATTTTTCTTAAAAACAACTCGAGAAAAATTTAACGATGATAGGGTAATGTATCTGCTATTGGGATAGTAAAGGTTTTTCAGTTGGTCCTACTACATGTTTCACTCGGTGGTTTCTTCGAGACACTTATACGGTCAACCTAGCAATTCATGAAGAAAAAAAAAACATGGAAAACAATTGTCACTATATAGAGCCAACAAAAAAAATGACAAGGGTCAAAATTGACATAATTCTTCTTTCACTAATTATGGAGGCCGTGTCGTTATGACACAGGTGAAATTATAAACCAGCGTATAAAATAGAGTTTAGATAACGTAGGCAAGATAAAGGATGATCTGGATTCATTCTTGGAAAAATTAAATCTACGACTGTAAAATAATTAGTTTAATTTACTTTCAATAATAAATATTCTATTGATGTTTTATAATAAATATTTCTCCAATTAATCAAATAAATATATTTTCATAAATACAGTACATAATAATTTTGTTTTATATTAAATCAGTAGGCTTTTATGGTGGTTGTGATGGTGGATGGGGGTGGTGGATCGGCGGTGGGGATAAGGTGGTGGGTGTTTGTGAGAATGGTGGAGTGATGACATTAATGGTGGAGGTGGTGTAATAAGTAGTTGTAGTGGGATGAGATAGGTGTCCTAAGGTAGATAAATTATTTTGTTACCCTTGGTTAAATTTTTTTTTTGAGGCAAACAAATTTAATTTTTAAATTTGTTTTTTCTTTTAATTTTTTAATTTTTTTGTATCAAAATAAATATAAAGGCCAGATTTTTCTAGGAAGAAGATAAATCAATACCAGTGGTTTTAAGATTTTCGGGTCGGGTCAAGGCTACATTTCATAATAAAATGTTTCTTTAAATAATCAAATAAATATATTTTCATTAATACAGTACATAATAAATTTATTTTATATTATATCAGTATGCATTAATGGTGGTTGTGATGGTGGGCGGGGGTGGTGGATCGGCGATGGGGTTAATGGTGGTGGGTGTCGGTGAGAATGGTTGAGTGATGACGACAATGGTGGTGGTGGTGAAAGAAGTAGTGGTACTGGGATGAGAAGGTGTCCTAATGTTGATAAATTATTTAGTTACTCTTGGATTTTTTATTTATTTGATATTAATTATTTTTTATGTTTCTTTATTTCTTTAAAAATAATATTGAAGGACTGTTGTTCCCGGAGGGGCGTTTTCCGGCGATGAGAGGGGATTTTTAGGTTATTGGTTTTCATCTGAAAAAACCATATCCTTTTGATATTTTTCTTTCGTCTTCGTCCCCTCATTCTTTTCTCCTCCATTTCCTGTACTGATTGATACCACATTCGACCTGTGCTTCCCATAACATTACTGGCAGAAGTTTCTCCTAGGGTATTTAGGGTTTAAGGGTTTTCCTGATGCCGAGAACAAACACTTCTTCAAACCCCACAACGTCTGTTGCTTCTACTACCCCCAGTGATGATTCTGGTAACATAGTTGATCTTTTTAAATGTCCCTTTAAGGGTTTGGATGGGTGAAAAAATGGTGTTGGTGGGAAAGGGTTACTGAAGGTGTCCCTGTTCAATCACCTGAAAAATCTGCATTACAAAAGAGATGGAGGAACTGATAGATACCGTGAGAGAGTGTGCAATTGTGGTGACGTTTACCAAGCTTGACAGTCTACATTGCGGCGTTTGGAGAGTTGGATTTGTACTCACTACATGCACATATATGCTTCAGGTAAGAAATGCACTCACCTGGAATCACATGAGCTTGCTCCTCCTCCGGCTTCAATTTTTGGCTTAGCTGCTCCGGTCAGCAATAATGCTACCACTGAAGTTGAGGTTGAAGTTGCTACACCAACCCTGTGTCTTGAGTTATTGAACAGAGTGTTTCTAGCTCATATACCCACCATCTCGAGCATACCAGTTAAGTGTAGACTGCACTTCACACGGACTTTCAAGAATGTTTTACAGAGAGTAGTGGCCATGCCCGGTGAACTGGCTTCATGAATCCAACTTCTATTGTTTCCTTTCTGTACCCTGCACGTTACTGATTCTTGTCAGGAGGAGAAAGCTAGCACACAGAAGAAGCTACAGATTAAATCTGTTAATTGGGCTCGACGTCTTTGGACTGAGCCCAATGGTTGTGTCGTGTTAGTTCATGAAGTTCTCAATATTTCTGACGAGAGGAAGAAGGCACTTGAGAAGTTAAAGAAGAAGGATAAACAAGAGGATCTGGATGCCACCAACCTGAGGTTGTGTAGAGGTAAACTTAGAAATGGTCTATATACAGCCACTATCCGCACTCTTACCTAAACTGGAGTTGCACCCAATAGTGATGCCACTTTAGCTGAACTTCGATGCAATCACCCCTCTGCTCGTTTGCCAACAATCCCATCTACTCCACCTTCCCAAACTGCCATGTTAGCTTCGGATGAGTTGGTGTTAGGCAGATTGAAGAGTGTCCCCAAATGGACCTCTTGTGGAAGAGATGGTTTTCGTGCACAACACCTTCTCGATGATCTCAGTGGAGCTGCTGCTGTTTTATTGGATGAACTAATTACATCTATTACGGATGTGGTTAACTTATGGTTGGCAGGATCTTGTCCTTCTGTTTTGAGGGATTTTGTGGCTAGTGCGCCTCTCACCCCACTCAACAAGCCCGGTGGTGGTTTGCATCCGATTTCAGTGGGCACAATTTGGAGAAGGCTTGTTTCTAAATGCGTTGCTTCCTTCGTTGGCTAAGAGACGAGTTCTTATCTGGGTGACTTTCAGTTTGGAGTTGGAGCTAAATGTGGTGGAGAGGCGATTTTACATGATGTAAATCGTGTGCTAGAAGAAAAAGGGGATCAAGATAATATTTCCATGTTGCTGGTGGACTTTTATAATATTTCCATGTTGTTGGTGGAGTTTGCTATGCTTCGCCGGCACGCCTATACTACATGGATCATGTACTGTCTTCAACTCAGGGGGTTCAACAAGGTGATCCTTTGGGACCGCTTATTTGCTCTTACTCTCCACCCTCTAATCTTGAGTATTGCCAAACGATGTGAGCTAGAACTGTAAGCCTAGTATCTAGATGATGGTATGGTGATTGGTAACACTATGATAGTTGCAAAAGCTCTTCAGATTATACAAGAGGAAGGTGTTTCTAGGGTGCTATTTTTGAACATCAAGAAAAAAAAATTATTCTGGCCCTATCCATATCCTAGAGCATCCACACCAGGTGTTTTTCCGCCGTACATTAGTAGGCCAGAGAAAGGGGTTAAGCTGCTAGGAGCTCCTGTCAGTCTTGATGCCCAATTTAATGCCGACATGGTTGTGAAGAGAGTGCATAAAACTGTGGAGCTTATCGATGCAGTTGACAAACTTGGATCTGAATTGTGATGGAGTTTCACTTTTATATTTCGCTCTTTGAACCACCATGCCGGACTATATGCATGAGGCTCAAGATTTGTTTGACTCTCGACTCTATAAGTTTTCGCGTCATGTGATCACAGGAGATGACCCTGGTTTTGGTCCTCTGCAACAGAGACTTTCCACCTTGCTACTCAGGATGAGAGGTTTACGGGTTTATTCGATGCAATACACTGTGCATTATTGCTATTTAGCATCTTATTTACAGACCCTTGAACTTCAGTCTGTTATCTTGAGACGCACTTGCATCAGTGGTTTCAGCACCAACCTCGTACGATCTGCTTCTTCCTTCAACTTGGTATGTAGTCCTGTTTCCCATATATGCGTTGATAGCTCTGTCACTCATTCAATGAAAACCTTGGCAGTTGTCTATTTCGATGCAGTAAATAAGAACTTGACTACCAATTTCAAGTTTTCTGAACGTGATTCGATGCTTTAGCAGAGTAATCAAATGAAACATGCTTTCGATTTTTTATTGGCCGTCCCTATAGTTGGTTTAAATCAGAAAATTGGCGCAAGGCAGTTCAGTGCGGTGTTATGTTACATGCTTGGGATTCCCCTTTTTGAGTTGGATAGCGTGTGCCCCTTTTGCAAGAGGGAAATAGATGTTTTCGGTGATCATGCTGTGCATTGTGCTAATGAAGTAGGGCTAAAGTTTCGACATGATCTGGTGCGTGATACAATTGCAGACATGTGCTATCGTGTTGGTGTTCCGGCACGTAGGGAGGTGGACTTGGAGCTTATTGCTAATAATGGCGCTTCTCTGAGACCAGCAAACATTCTGGTGCATAACTGGGATAATGGTCGTGATGTTTGCTTTCATGTGACGATTGTCTCGTCCTTTGCAAGAGGAGGCCACATTTCAGAGATGGGGAAAACTCTCAAGGAGGCTGTCATTCGAAAGAACACTAAGTATTTGGAAAAATGCACTTCGCAGGGTTATGGTTTCGAGGCATTGGCCTTTACTACTCTCGGTGAGCTTGGGGTTGAAACAAATAATTTTATTAAACGCCTTCGCAATTATATGGCCAGCCATGATGCTAATGTGCGTGTAGGGGAGTTTCTTTTTCATAGGTTAAGTGTAATAGTACAAAAAGGGGTTGGAGCCCAACTCGTTGCTAGGCTCCCGACAAGTTTCTTGTCTGATGAGGATCCTTTTGAATAATTTGTAATTTAAAAACAAAAAGAAAAAAAAAAACAAAAAAACTACTATTACATCCTTTAATGCATGACAGAAATCAAAATATTAATCAAAAAAAAATTAAAATAAATATTAAAGGCCAGATTATTCTAGGGAGAAGATAAATCAACAATTGTGGTTTTAAGATTTGTTGGGTTGGGGCAGGAAAGAAGATGAAACCTATAAAAATGCTCTTTTTTTTGGTTTTATCTTCAAAAACTAAATCATGGAAAAAAACTAAATTCGTAGACCCACCACACCATAATTAGAGAAAAACTAAATCATGGAAAAATGAGAATCAAAATTCTTAGAAAAAACTAAATCCATAGGCCCGCCACACCATAATTAGAGGACCCATCACACCATAATTATATCGGTAATGATACACACACCGAAGATGTGCACTAAAATTTGCACCGTAAAATAATCCAAAGAATGTTAGGGCAGAGAGAGATTTGCAGGGGTGGGATTAAAGGTGGGGTCCACCACCAAATATCCTCTCACACCAAAATCTAGGTGCAGATCGTAGCGTAGATTTTCGGTATACCAAACATTTCCGTAATTACATCGAGGAAATTTTGTTGATGTTATTTTTGAAGTATAAAAGATGGATGGTGTAGATTATTATTGTATGGGTTCAGATATCTTCAAAAATCTCTATAATACCCTATTAAATCTCTCCTCACCAATAAATATAGAGACGTCTCCTAACGAAGGAAATGGCCGTAGTTGTTGCTGCCACTTCCCTCTTGTTCAACTCCCCAACCTCTTCTATCCTCCTCACTAGGTTACGTCCTTTCCCCCAAATCTTGCGTTTCTCTCGTTCCTCTTCTTTCCCTCTGTCTTCTCATTCTCATCCGCATCCTCGTAGATTGCGTATGGCCCACACTCTCACTCAGGCCACTCTTGGCCTCACTAAACCTGCAACTATCGACTTTCCTAATGTCTGTATCTCTAATTCTCTATACATATTTTCTGTGGATGCTTTTCTATCAGATACTTTTTTAATAGATTGTTGATTATTATTTTGGATAATTTTTTATTATTTTTTGTGGCCTTTTCTTTCTTTGGATCTTATTATGATAAAACTGAAGATCATGTGTTTGTAAAAATTCCCAAAAGAGAATCTCGATTTGGTATGCGTACGAGTTTGCTGTCAATACTATTTTTATTGTTTATACTTCGGATGAAAGGAGCAAGATGTTGGGTTAGGTGTCATTGTGAATTTATGTGGATATATTCATCATGGTTGAGTTCTGTACAGATTAGTTTTGTAAATCTTGATTGTTGTATGATTGTTTCCGGTTTTGTTGATTCGAATTGATATTCTATTCTCTATCTCGCTGTCTGTCTCTAGATCATAGATTAACTTTCTTACTATCAAAGTTGGATCGAATTAAGCCAGTGTGGTAGCCACAAACAAATATACAATCTTGTAACTAATAAGTGTGGGCCACCCCACATTAACTTTCTTGTAGCAAGAGCTACGAACGGAAAAAAGAAGAAGAAGTTGATAACATGTTGCATGCTTCCGAAACCAAAGACTGTATATCCCATTTTGCCATTGGATTAAGTAACCCTTTCATGCTTCAAAAAAAAAAAAAAAAAGAGAAAAAAGTAATAATTTCTTTGCATTTGGGTCAAGGAAAAACGAAGAAACAAGAAATGGGGTGGACTTAATTGCATCTTTTTGAAGGAACGGCAATATAGATTGTACATGAACTCTTATGTGGACAACCAATCTTATACATATTTGGACAATGTTGGATTTAACAATTCCGCATTAATGTTAATATTTTTTTCTCTTTTTTGTTGTGGTTTTATGTTCAATTTTTGTTCTTAATGCACGCTTAAATGTTTCTTAAAATCCAAATTTGACTACAGATAGCTTTTACTGCGAAAGATATTGATTTGGTGGAATGGAAAGGAGACATACTTGCTGTGGGTGTCACAGAAAAAGACATGACCAAGGATGAGAACTCTAAATTTGTTAACTTGATCTTGAGAAAGCTAGATACCCAATTGGGTGGTCTTTTAGCTGAAGCATCGGCAGAAGAGGATTTCACGGGGAAGGCTGGGCAATCTACAGTGCTCAGGCTTCCTGGTTTGGGTTCAAAAAGGGTTGGTTTGATCGGTCTTGGGCAATCCGCCACATCTTCTATAGCGGCTTACAAAAGCTTAGGCGAGGCTGTTGCAGCTACAGCAAAGGCTTCTCAAGCAAGTAATGTCGCTATTGCACTTGCTTCTTCTGAGGGTCTCTCAAAGGTTAACACCGCTTCAGCAATAGCATCTGGTATGTTATTGTCAGCGCAAAGTTTGGAACTATCTTTGGTGCGCTCCTTTTCACTTTTCACACATAGCTAGTGATTATTGTGGATGTTTTTATTGTTTCAGGAGCCGTGTTAGGTGTTTATGAAGATAATAGGTTTAAGTCAGATTCAAAGAAGCCATTGCTTAAGTCCGTAGATATTATTGGTCTTGGTGTTGGACCTGAACTTGAAAACAAGCTCAAATATGCTAGTGATGTTTGCTCAGGGGTTATTTTTGGGCGAGAACTAGTTAATGCACCAGCAAATGTGCTCACCCCTGGTTCGTAAGAATTGTCGGTTCTGTTACATGATTTTGAATTACTTGATTATTATTGTTTTCTTTTGCACAAGATATGCACCAGTCTGCATCACATTTAATTAACCTATTCCTATGAATGTCTGAAAAATAATTCACACAGAGCCCACCAACTCTCCCATGCATTTTTAATTTTTTGTTTGGTTAATACTTCATCTTACTTTCAGCTTTTAAAGTACCGCCCTTTGCCTTTGTTTGTGCTGATGTTTGGAGGAGCAAATTAGTGAGTTACTTTTGTTCGTCTGAATTTTGTAACACAGGTGTACTAGCAGAAGAGGCTTCAAAAGTTGCTTCCATGTATAGCGATGTTTTTACTGCTAGCATTTTGGATGCTGAACAATGCAAAGAATTGAAAATGGGTTCGTATTTGGCTGTTGCTGCCGCTTCTGCAAATCCTCCTCATTTTATCCATTTATGCTACAAACCTCCTAGTGGGACTGTCAAAACCAAACTGGCTTTAGTTGGGAAAGGATTGACATTTGACAGGTATTGTTCTCCTTAAAAAAATGCTATCTGTGCTGTAGTTTTTCCAACCACGTGAATTAACAAGCAAGGAATTAATAACATGATTCTGAATTACTTAGCACTAGAGAAGTTTAAGGGTTAATGGACTACTTTAAGTTATAAGCCCGTAATAGGTATACTAGCTGGTTTTTAATGGGAGTACCGCTAACATAGTTTTCTTATTAAATAATCCTGTCAATTTGAAGATTTAAAAGTACTTGTAATTTCTATTGTTCACTATTGTATTTTGATTGTTCAACCTTTTGTTTTTGTTTTCTAGTGGTGGTTACAATATCAAGACAGGGCCAGGCTGTTCGATTGAACTCATGAAGTTTGACATGGGAGGCTCTGCTGCAGTTCTAGGCGCAGCAAAAGCCATTGGTCAAATCAAACCTCTAGGAGTAGAGGCAAGATATATTTTCTTGTTATTCTTTCTGGTTGCTTGCAGGATGGAGTATAATGGATGAGGTTGAAGTGCTCTGGTTAACATAGCTAGTATTTGAATTTCCAGGTTCACTTCATTGTTGCTGCTTGTGAAAATATGATTAGTGGCACTGGCATGAGACCAGGAGACATTGTCACTGCTTCCAATGGAAAGACAATTGAGGTACCTACCTTGTCTTTTCATTATAATTCAAGTTAACTGATGGGTTTTATAGGTTTGGTGTCATGATGCACTCCACACTCTTTAGTTTCTTTTCATAGCCTCAGGGTAGTACCATCTGCTCCATTTATCAATTTGTATGTTGATAGTGTTAGTTTGTTGTTGAAACATGATATCCAAAAACAATTATTTGGTTATAATATCAGCTGTAAATTTTACCTGGTTTGGCTAGCTGGCTAGATTGTTTCAGTCTTGCTGCAGCCAGAAGAAAATAGTGCCATTGCATTTGAATCAGATGGTTAAGCTGGCCAAATGGAACTGAGTTGCTTTTATGTTCCTATTTTTTCTTTAACATGTGACTAGTAAACACAAAAATTAATCAGTCATCAGTAGCTGGCTTGTGGTAAATGCCTACTACTTGATTTAAGGAATTTCTAGCTCCTTAATTGTGTTTGGCATTACTTTTTGATGAGTGAAATTTGGGATTCAGGGCTTTGCTTTGCCGTCTCGAGGATCTTGATTATTTTCTTTGAACCTGCAGATTAGCATTTTAAAACTTTGTTGACACGGGATTCTGTCTATTTTGCAGGTAAACAATACGGATGCTGAAGGCAGACTTACACTAGCAGATGCTTTGGTATATGCTTGCAACCAAGGTGTCGATAAGGTACACACGAGTGAAACTTCAAACAAATTCTTAAAAGAAGGAAGAAAAAAAATAGCGTACTTATTCAAACAGAGCTCTTTAATTTCACCGAGTTACGAACAAGTGCAGCCTTCGTTAGAGAAACTCCATCCTCTAAAGAGCCCTACTCTTTCGAGATAGGTTACAATGTTAGGTGAAGACCATAAGTTCAACACTAACTTTACGTGTTGCACGTATTATGTCTTCAATCTAAGAAAGGGCTTTAGTATACTAAATACTTGGATCTGGTTCTTCTATCAACATTTTGATTATTTCTAACCCCCTACTGACAACTATATCTGTAGGTCGTTGATGTGGCAACATTGACCGGGGCTTGTGTTGTGGCTCTTGGACCCTCTGTTGCAGGTAGATTCCGTTCTTAACATATTTAGCAACGCTTTGTACCACATCACTTTAATGTCTTGCTATTATAAATTCTACTGGTAGAACCAACAAAAGCATTTTGTATGCTTGAAGCTGTGTTTCTGCAACTAATCAGTTAGTTCCAGGAAGAGCTTTTCTTTTCTCCCTTTTTTTGGGTGGGGTTTAAGCTAATTTCTTTTACTGACTATATTTTGAAAAATCTTCTTATTTAGGAATCTTCACTCCGAGTGATGATTTAGCTAAGGAGGTTACAGCAGCATCAGAGATCTCAGGAGAGAAGTTTTGGAGATTGCCTTTGGAGGAGAGCTACTGGGAGTCGATGAAATCAGGAGTTGCTGATATGGTCAATACTGGTAGTCGTCCAGGTGGCTCAATCACTGCTGCACTCTTCTTGAAACAGGTTATTATTACTTTTTTTTTTTTTGGTGGGTAGGTTATTATTTTAATAATTCATTTTGAGTCATCCTCTTGGACATTATCCACTTGATCACTAGCATAAGAACGAAATTGAATTACAAAGAAAACTTTATAGATTAGATTGTGTTACACTGTGAGCTTACTTCGAAGAAATGTGTTTGGGGTTTCTAGAATTTTATTATAAACTCAAAAAAATTCCTTTTACAGTTTGTGGATGAGAAGGTTCAATGGATGCACATAGACATGGCAGGCCCTGTTTGGAATGACAAGAAACGGGCGGCAACAGGATTTGGTGTTTCAACTCTTGTAGAATGGGTGGTGAAAAACTCTTCTTAGTTTAGCCTGTTTAGGTGAAATAGGTGTTATTTACAGTGTGACCTCTTACTTTTTGTTAAATTAAGCCCCTGGGCAAGCTTGAAAGCCTGCACGGTTTATGAATGATTGGTGGTTGGAGAAAATGTTCCCCTACTGCTGTGGAATTTGTGAAATAGAAAAGAGGCAGAGTAATTAGTTTCAGTTATCAAAATTTATTGAGTAGAGTCAACTTGCTTCCATGTGCTTCAGTTGTAAACCAAGTGATGGTTAGGTAACTCCTGATCAATCAGATCATTTGACCGTGGGTGACATAGTTTGGTTATTAAATAGTAAGCCGCTTTCATTGGGTAGGCGGATTGGCTTATCATTTTGACCAAAGGGTCCGGGTGTCGTCCATCGAATAGTGCTAATCACAGAATTTTCTAAAATAATGTGGTAATAGATGTCATATAGATGGATCACACCTAGCGCCTTAGAGCTTTTTCAATGGAATGTGTGTGTAGAAAAAAAGTCTTCAACCACATAGGATACACATCCATTTTTTATAAAAAATCACCTCCAACCCATGATGTGGCAAAAAAAAAGAAGTTAGATATCCTTTAGATGAACCTCTAGTTTTAGACATTCACTTAGAGGATGTCTTCCCATCCTAGTCACACTTTTATTAATAAAAATCGTTAAAAACAAAAATGGAAATAATTTTAACCAATATATCTACAAAAAACGGGTCCCTAGCTCAGCTGGTCATCCCCGTTCCCTAATGTTTCATGCGTTTTAGGAGGTCCCAGGTTCGAGTCCCCAATGGCGTAATATTGCAGAAGTTGACATGGAAGGTAGAGTTAGTTTGTCCCGCTTGTGACACAATCTCATCCCCCAAAATTAACATGGAAGGTAGCTAGAGTTAGTTTGCCCCCCTTGTAACACAATCTCAGCCCCCATCCACTTCGACTCCATTGGCTAGGTTATTCATGAGGCTTGCTGATAGGCTAGTACAGCAACCTGTTCAATTAATGTAGTAGTATGTTGTTGGAGTTTAGCTTGTTAGGCTTCCAACTAGTTAATGTAATATTTTTTATCCAATAATAAAAAATATTATTAAAAGAAGGATACAACACTTTAGGGATTGGAGATAAAATTTATGTTCTCCTAAAATATTTAGGATTTTATACCTAGAGGATGTTTTAAAAGTGATGACACGTAGGAAACATCCACATTTACAATTGGAGAAGCTCTAAACGTAGCCCAGAAGCTTTTTGAACGAAAATGATTTATGTCCCGAAGAGTTTCTCTCGAAAATTCTCCCGCCCCACGCAAACTAGGGAAGAATTCTCGGAAGAATACCCCTTAATGAGAAAGGAGCTCTGCAACCTTATCCTGTTTGTGTTTCTTTGACAATTACTCTGATTTACTATGTTTAGTGTGGCGGATTATTTGTAGATTTAAATCAATTCATTTTGTTCTTGCTTTCTGCTTTTCTTTTGTGTTTGATTTTTTGGAATGAGGAATGATTTTGGCAACTATGAAGGATTAATTTTTCTTAGCAACACTTTCTTTGAACTAGTTGTGGCACGGGATGTGGAAGCGGTTTGTTCTCTAAATCCATTGAGCAGACACCTCATCCACCAGTGGTACAAACCCACTGATTTCCTAATGGCTATTGATCCTTGTTCAAATTTGTTCCTTATGGTAAAGGGACGTGTATTCCTGTAAAGGGATGATAGTCCTGAGAGGAAAGCTCTATCTATCATTGTCAAACTTCCATGTCCCGTAGCTTCAATCCATTTTCAAAATAAATAAATAAAATCAAATTCCCTCCATCGACCACAACTCCATCACTGCATCAAATCGTCCGTGGAAAATGGCGTAAATTTTCTGCAATGCACTTCCCATATTGGCCACATAGAATATCAAATTTGTTTCCCTAAATTTCAGGCATTCCCTTAATCAGTCCACTCGTAAAAATGGACGTGCGATGCGAGTCCCGCTCTGTTTTAGAACCCTCAAAATACCGTTCTGTTTCAGAACCCGCAAATTATTTCATTTTTACCTTTCATTGCAACAAAAATAAGTCACATCTTGTTTCTGCATCAGCATTATTTACCCTTCTCGAGATTGGCGAAAAATTTACTGAGGCAGAAGATGCACAACAAAAGAAATAAAAAAGATGGATCCCCTGTCATGAATCATCCAAAGAATATATATGCACCTTAGAACCATTTCCTATAGTGTCATTATTAAAAAAAGTTGGTTACAATTTCATGAATTTAAGCTGGTACATTGACCTAACTGACGACGGTTTTGACTCATGAGATGCCATGTCTTTTACAGGGGACTTTCTACAAAAAACTGCACCATTGCACCTGATCGTGACTCTCAACATATTATACTTTGGCACTGGCAGTTGAAGATGGAAACATCAATAAAAAAAAAATATATATATATATATATATATATGAAAATTGAAGATTTTGCATCTCAAATTAGCCCAACATTGGTATGTTCTCCCTTTGCTGCTATGTATATTATGTTCTCCCTTTGCTGCTATGTATATAGTTGCGAAGAATATGTATATTTGTTTAGTTTTTCTTACATAAGTACATAAATATGCGGGAAAAAATCTAAAAACAGAAGGACAACTGACTTTTTTCATTTTCTGTTTGCATTGATTCTGAACGTTGAGCCTGTTAAGTCTTGGACTTTTGCGCAGTCTGGAGCTAGAGACCTGGTTTCCATTCACTGAAGCACCAATAATTGCCCGACTTTCTCAGGGTCTGTTCCTCGAGGCATTGTCGGATACCACTGAAGGAATTTTAATATGACTTGTCTTTTGTCTGATTAAACTCTTCTGGAGTAATTGTTTGTCTTATGAGCTCCGAAATTGGGCAGTAATGAAAAGAATATGAATGCCATTTACTTGAACATTAAGGGGGAATCTACCTATGAACATACTCTTACTTTAGGCAGTGCAAATCTACATGGTCCTTTTCGAGACTTCGTGTAGTATCTAAGAAATTTTGAGTCAGATACTCATCAGGGGTTACCGTGTCTTTCATAGTTGACGTACTAAGTCCCACTGACCGACTATTCAAATTCCTGAAAGGATGTCTTTAGGTTAAACTTTTGATGTGTCTCTTGCATAACATATATTCTGCTTATCACATCTTAAACCGCCAATGCGATCTTTCAACATCAAAGATTAGTTTGCATCAAACAGAGACGCAGTATACTATATTGCCATGTTTCCGCTTCTTTTACGTGGGAGAATAATTTCAAAAGAAATTGACAAATACAACCATGGATCAGAATTGAAGCTAAAATTAGTTATGGCAGCAAATAAATTAGTGCATGAAGTATTTTAGGTTTTCAATCAAGTTTTCAAAATATCTTCATGTTTATGTGATAGTAATTCAATCAAGTTGCAATATCATTGTTATGAAAAGGTATGAGCTTTGTGTTCATGATAGCCAGGGCTATCAGACGAACGATGTTGAATGGGGGCCATCATTTGAAGGTCGGGAATCTCCGGATGGAGTTTTTGCATGGACGGCTACGAAAGACTCACGGATATGAAAGAGTCACGGCTGGGAAAGACTCACGTTCAGTAAATTTTCGGTAATGCGTGCGTGTGAAAAGTAAAGGATTTTGTTGGAGTTGTGTGGCTCAATACACACATGTGAGTCACACATGGGGTATCTAAAGATAGTCCCACATGGAACAATTTCATTCATTAAACATGGAACAATTTCATTCATTAAACATATAATCAACAAAGATTTAGAGGTATGTTATTATCCCTTATTAAAATCCTAATTTTCATCGTCAATTAAAATCAATTTTGTTTTACATTATTGCCTAATTTTGAATAATAAGTTGGTTCAGATTCATCAGCAGGAAATGTCAGGGATTGGTCGACCAGATTTTGAGCTTCAATTCGTTGTAAGATTTTGATGATTTGTTTTTTCTAGGTTTATAAGGTGTTGTATTCAATGTCAAGTAGTTGTTCAACAAGCATGATTACAGATGAAAAGTTCTTAAATAGGTAAGCATTTTAGTTTTTGGTTCTTATGAAGTACTTGCAGACAAACACCATTGATGTCTACCATTACTTTGTTAAGGGGAATTAAACATGGCAGTTCTTTATCTGTCACCTATTTTTTCTAGGTTTTAGTTTGTCTGTATACATTTTGGAGTAAAGTCTGATTAGGAGATAACTACCTTGCGTTTCTAATAATTTTATTACTCTTTTGTACTCTTCATATTGATTCCCAATTAATATGGAATCTGCAGTAGAATTGCTGGATATTGGCGTTAAGAAGCGAAAATAACAATTATCAGCAAGTCAATTAGAAGCGAAAATGGCTTTACAGGTAGTAGCTGATAGACGCATTTATGTGTATAATATAGCTCATTTGTATATATTGTTAGTACTCGATATTGTACTTATTTGGTTATTTTATGTATTTGTAGGTGTTTTTGGAAAATAATCTCTTGCGGCGAATTTGGCTAAAAATGTGGCATTTGGACCTCCGTTGATAACGTACCGGAAGCGCCTCAGAAGTGTACCGGAAGTATCCCAGAAATATCCCGGAGGAACCCCGAAAAAAGTGCGGAAAATGCCCCAGAGGACACTTGCTATACGGACCCTTGATTTTGGATAAGGGGTAACCTAATTACTAAGGGGTGACCCATTTCCAGGCAGCTGCTAAAGGGCCACCAGAACTGGATAGGGGGAGATCACATTTCTTCACCTTTTCGAATTAATGTTTTGGCGGGAAACTTCATGCATGTTTACTGGCAGAGTTGGATTCGATTAATGGACGGTTTCTAAAGAGATTCAACCCCCAAAATCAGTTGGGCTGGATGTGAATGGACTAAACAGAGCTGGTACATGTGTTTTGATCGATCACATTGGGCTGGAATAGCCGGGAGAAGAAATCAGAGTCCAAATAGGACACGTATGGTTCTGTTTACGTTTCAAAGATTTTTTTTGAGGAGATTTTGGGAGAGTTTTACGCTAAAGAAAACTCTACTTGGTCCTGTTCAAGTCTTGGGAGAGTTTTGGGGCAATAGAATAGCTCATAAACGCGTACAGGGAGATCAGAGAGAGATATTCTCTCAACAGCGCAGAGAAGAAAAAGTCGGATTCAGTAGAGATTTTTGGGGATTAAAAGACTATATAAGAGTTGGTTCAAGTCATAGAAGGGTAGGAAAGTTTTAGAAAAGTTTTGGAGAGAGTTTAGAGGTCAGGAGAGACGAGAGAATCGAGTTACAGAGAGATTTTGTTGCTGCTGCTGCCAGCCATTGAAGACCTTCAAAAACACGAAGAACAGACTCTCAGAGTCAGTCGTTCTTTAACAGTCTTAAACAGCAGTATCCCGTGTTCTTCATTACAGCAGTACCGAAGTGTCGTTCTTCAACAGTGCAAACAACGAACTCTCTGTGTCGTTGTTATACAGCACTTGTGTTGTATCGATTATTTTCAGCACTACCCCTTTGTAACAGTGACGCTGCAACAGTATAACAGCGTTACAAACTTCAATTATCAATTATTTTCATCAATAAAAACACTTATTTAGCCATGAATACATCTTGTGAGTGTGTTTTTGAGATGAGGAGCTAAACCCAATCCCAGGGGTGACAGAGGAAGCCATTCTCACAATAATTATGTGGTAATCTCTATTTTAATTTATGCAATATTTTTATATGATTAATTGCATTGATAAAAATGATTTAAATGGTTTTTATTAATCAACTGTGTTTTCCCTTGATAATGCATGCTTAGTTTTAGACTTTTGATGCATTATACTTGTGATTAATATTTGATATTTTGGAAAATCTGCTCTTGGAAATATTTAGAATCAACCCAATTATTTAAATTGCATAGTAAAAAAATATTAGATCACATAAGTATTGTTGATTGGTGGAATCTTAACCCCTATTTCTCCATAAAATTTTACTTCAGTTTGCTATTTTTCCTAAATTTTATTTAAATCTAGAAATTTTGTTACCTTCACAAGTCTGAAAAGAACCTGTTTACCACTACAACTACAAACATCATTTGAAAATACATCAAATTTTTGGCGCCGCTGCCGGGGACCTGTGTTTAGTTAGCATTTTTTTTTTTTTTTTTTTTTTTTTTT